>NC_060191.1:56558359-56620859 GCF_021184085.1 Oncorhynchus gorbuscha
TTATTATCCATTACCATACAGTACACAACCATTTACTGTCCTTTACCATACAGTACACAACCATTTATTATCCATTACCATACAGTACACAACCATTTACTGTCCTTTACCATACAGTACACAACCATTTATTATCCATTACCATACAGTACACAACCATTTACTATCCTTTACCATACAGTACACAACCATTTACAGTCCTTTACCATACAGTACACAACCATTTACTGTCCTTTACCATGCAGTACACAACCATTTACTGTCCTTTACCATACAGTACACAACCATTTACTGTCCTTTACCATACAGTACACAACCATTTACTGTCCTTTACCATACAGTACACAACCATTTACTATCCTTTACCATACAGTACACAACCATTTATTATCCATTACCATACAGTACACAACCATTTATTATCCATTACCATACAGTACACAACCATTTACAGTCCTTTACCAGACAGTACACAACCATTTACAGTCCTTTACCATACAGTACACAACCATTTACAGTCCTTTACCATACAGTACACAACCATTTATTAGCCATTACCATACAGTACACAACCATTTACTATCCTTTACCATACAGTACACAACCATTTATTATCCATTACCATACAGTACACAACCATTTATTATCCATTACCATACCGTACACAACCATTTATTATCCATTACCATACAGTACACAACCATTTACTATCCTTTACCATACAGTACACAACCATTTACTATCCTTTACCATACAGTACACAACCATTTACTATCCTTTACCATACAGTACACAACCATTTATTATCCATTACCATACAGTACACAACCATTTACTGTCCTTTACCATACAGTACACAACCATTTATTATCCATTACCATACAGTACACAACCATTTACTGTCCTTTACCATACAGTACACAACCATTTATTACCCATTACCATACAGTACACAACCATTTACTATCCTTTACCATACAGTACACAACCATTTACAGTCCTTTACCATACAGTACACAACCATTTACTGTCCTTTACCATGCAGTACACAACCATTTACTGTCCTTTACCATACAGTACACAACCATTTACTGTCCTTTACCATACAGTACACAACCATTTACTGTCCTTTACCATACAGTACACAACCATTTACTATCCTTTACCATACAGTACACAACCATTTATTATCCATTACCATACAGTACACAACCATTTATTATCCATTACCATACAGTACACAACCATTTACAGTCCTTTACCAGACAGTACACAACCATTTACAGTCCTTTACCATACAGTACACAACCATTTACAGTCCTTTACCATACAGTACACAACCATTTATTAGCCATTACCATACAGTACACAACCATTTATTATCCATTACCATACAGTACACAACCATTTATTATCCATTACCATACCGTACACAACCATTTATTATCCATTACCATACAGTACACAACCATTTACTATCCTTTACCATACAGTACACAACCATTTACTATCCTTTACCATACAGTACACAACCATTTACAGTCCTTTACCATACAGTACACAACCATTTACTATCCTTTACCATACAGTACACAACCATTTACTATCCTTTACCATACAGTACACAACCATTTACTATCCTTTACCATACAGTACACAACCATTTATTATCCATTACCATACAGTACACAACCATTTACTGTCCTTTACCATACAGTACACAACCATTTATTATCCATTACCATACAGTACACAACCATTTACTGTCCTTTACCATACAGTACACAACCATTTACTGTCCTTTACCATACAGTACACAACCATTTACTATCCTTTACCATACAGTACACAACCATTTATTATCCATTACCATACAGTACACAACCATTTATTAACCATTACCATACAGTACACAACCATTTACAGTCCTTTACCAGACAGTACACAACCATTTACAGTCCTTTACCATACAGTACACAAGCATTTACAGTCCTTTACCATACAGTACACAACCATTTATTATCCATTACCATACAGTACACAACCATTTACTATCCTTTACCATACAGTACACAACCATTTATTATCCATTACCATACAGTACACAACCATTTATTATCCATTACCATACAGTATACAACCATTTATTATCCATTACCATACAGTACACAACCATTTACTATCCTTTACCATACAGTACACAACCATTTACTCTCCTTTACCATACAGTACACAACCATTTACAGTCCTTTACCATACAGCACACAACCATTTACTATCCTTTACCATACAGTACACAACCATTTACTGTCCTTTACAATACAGTACACAACCATTTACTATCCTTTACCATACAGTACACAACCATTTACTGTCCTTTACCATACAGTACACAACCATTTATTATCCTTTACAATACAGTACACAACCATTTACAGTCCTTTACCATACAGTACACAACCATTTATTATCCATTACCATACAGTACACAACCATTTATTGTCCTTTACCATACAGTACACAACCATTTACAGTCCTTTACCATACAGTACACAACCATTTACTATCCTTTACCATACAGTACACAACCATTTACTGTCCTTTACAATACAGTACACAACCATTTATTATCCTTTACCATACAGTACACAACCATTTACTATCCTTTACCATACAGTACACAACAATCTACTCTCCTTTACCATACAGTACACAACAATCTACTCTCCTTTACCATACAGTACACAACAATTTACTCTCCTTTACCATACAGTACACAACAATTTACTCTCCTTTACCATACAGTACACAACAATTTACTCTCCTTTACCATACAGTACACAACAATTTACTCTCCTTTACCATACAGTACACAACAATTTACTCTCCTTTACCATACAGTACACAACAATTTACTCTCCTTTACCATACAGTACACAACAATTTACTCTCCTTTACCATACAGTACACAACCATTTACTCTCCTTTACCATACAGTACACAACAATTTACTCTCCTTTACCATACAGTACACATCCATTTACTCTCCTTTACCATACAGTACACAACAATTTACTGTCCTTTACCATACAGTACACAACAATCTACTCTCCTTTACCATACAGTACACAACAATCTACTCTCCTTTACCATACAGTACACAACAATTTACTCTCCTTTACCATACAGTACACAACAATTTACTCTCCTTTACCATACAGTACACAACAATTTACTCTCCTTTACCATACAGTACACAACAATTTACTCTCCTTTACCATACAGTACACAACAATTTACTCTCCTTTACCATACAGTACACAACAATTTACTCTCCTTTACCATACAGTACACAACAATTTACTCTCCTTTACCATACAGTACACAACCATTTACTCTCCTTTACCATACAGTACACAACAATTTACTCTCCTTTACCATACAGTACACAACCATTTACTCTCCTTTACCATACAGTACACAACAATTTACTCTCCTTTACCATACAGTACACAACAATTTACTCTCCTTTACCATACAGTACACAACAATTTACTCTCCTTTACCATACAGTACACAACAATTTACTCTCCTTTACCATACAGTACACAACCATTTACTCTCCTTTACCATACAGTACACAACAATTTACTCTCCTTTACCATACAGTACACAACAATTTACTCTCCTTTACCATACAGTACACAACAATTTACTCTCCTTTACCATACAGTACACAACAATTTACTCTCCTTTACCATACAGTACACAACAATTTACTCTCCTTTACCATACAGTACACAACAATTTACTCTCCTTTACCATACAGTACACAACAATTTACTCTCCTTTACCATACAGTACACAACCATTTACAGTCCTTTACCATACAGTACACAGCCATTTACTTTCCTTTACCATACAGTACACAACCATTTACAGTCCTTTACCATACAGTACACAACCATTTACTTTCCTTTACCATACAGTACACAACCATTTACAGTCCTTTACCATACAGTACACAACCATTTACTATCCTTTACCATACAGTACACAACCATTTACAGTCCTTTACCAGACAGTACACGACCATTTACTGTCCTTTACCATACAGTACACAACAATTTATTATCCATTACCATACAGTACACAACAATTTATTATCCTTTACCATACAGTACACAACCATTTACAGTCCTTTACCATACAGTACACAACAATTTACTCTCCTTTACCATACAGTACACAACCATTTACAGTCCTTTACCATACAGTACACAGCCATTTACTTTCCTTTACCATACAGTACACAACCATTTACAGTCCTTTACCATACAGTACACAACCATTTACTATCCTTTACCATACAGTACACAACCATTTACAGTCCTTTACCAGACAGTACACAACCATTTACTATCCTTTACCATACAGTACACAACCATTTATTATCCATTACCATACAGTACACAACCATTTATTATCCATTACCATACAGTACACAACCATTTATTATCCATTACCATACAGTACACAACCATTTATTATCCATTACCATACAGTACACAACCATTTATTATCCATTACCATACAGTACACAACCATTTACTATCCTTTACCATACAGTACACAACCATTTATTACCCATTACCATACAGTACACAACCATTTATTATCCATTACCATACAGTACACAACCATTTATTATCCATTACCATACAGTACACAACCATTTATTAACCATTACCATACAGTACACAACCATTTATTATCCATTACCATACAGTACACAACCATTTACTATCCTTTACCATACAGTACACAACCATTTATTATCCATTACCATACAGTACACAACCATTTATTATCCATTACCATACAGTACACAACCATTTACTATCCTTTACCATACAGTACACAACCATTTATTATCCATTACCATACAGTACACAACCATTTACTATCCTTTACCATACAGTACACAACCATTTATTATCCATTACCATACAGTACACAACCATTTACTGTCCTTTACCATACAGTACACAACCATTTATTATCCATTACCATACAGTACACAACCATTTACTGTCCTTTACCATACAGTACACAACCATTTATTATCCATTACCATACAGTACACAACCATTTACTATCCTTTACCATACAGTACACAACCATTTACAGTCCTTTACCATACAGTACACAACCATTTACTGTCCTTTACCATGCAGTACACAACCATTTACTGTCCTTTACCATACAGTACACAACCATTTACTGTCCTTTACCATACAGTACACAACCATTTACTGTCCTTTACCATACAGTACACAACCATTTACTATCCTTTACCATACAGTACACAACCATTTATTATCCATTACCATACAGTACACAACCATTTATTATCCATTACCATACAGTACACAACCATTTACAGTCCTTTACCAGACAGTACACAACCATTTACAGTCCTTTACCATACAGTACACAACCATTTACAGTCCTTTACCATACAGTACACAACCATTTATTAGCCATTACCATACAGTACACAACCATTTACTATCCTTTACCATACAGTACACAACCATTTTATCCATTACCATACAGTACACAACCATTTATTATCCATTACCATACCGTACACAACCATTTATTATCCATTACCATACAGTACACAACCATTTACTATCCTTTACCATACAGTACACAACCATTTACTATCCTTTACCATACAGTACACAACCATTTACTATCCTTTACCATACAGTACACAACCATTTATTATCCATTACCATACAGTACACAACCATTTACTGTCCTTTACCATACAGTACACAACCATTTATTATCCATTACCATACAGTACACAACCATTTACTGTCCTTTACCATACAGTACACAACCATTTATTATCCATTACCATACAGTACACAACCATTTACTATCCTTTACCATACAGTACACAACCATTTACAGTCCTTTACCATACAGTACACAACCATTTACTGTCCTTTACCATGCAGTACACAACCATTTACTGTCCTTTACCATACAGTACACAACCATTTACTGTCCTTTACCATACAGTACACAACCATTTACTGTCCTTTACCATACAGTACACAACCATTTACTATCCTTTACCATACAGTACACAACCATTTATTATCCATTACCATACAGTACACAACCATTTATTATCCATTACCATACAGTACACAACCATTTACAGTCCTTTACCAGACAGTACACAACCATTTACAGTCCTTTACCATACAGTACACAACCATTTACAGTCCTTTACCATACAGTACACAACCATTTATTAGCCATTACCATACAGTACACAACCATTTATTATCCATTACCATACAGTACACAACCATTTATTATCCATTACCATACCGTACACAACCATTTATTATCCATTACCATACAGTACACAACCATTTACTATCCTTTACCATACAGTACACAACCATTTACTATCCTTTACCATACAGTACACAACCATTTACAGTCCTTTACCATACAGTACACAACCATTTACTATCCTTTACCATACAGTACACAACCATTTACTATCCTTTACCATACAGTACACAACCATTTACTATCCTTTACCATACAGTACACAACCATTTATTATCCATTACCATACAGTACACAACCATTTACTGTCCTTTACCATACAGTACACAACCATTTATTATCCATTACCATACAGTACACAACCATTTACTGTCCTTTACCATACAGTACACAACCATTTACTGTCCTTTACCATACAGTACACAACCATTTACTATCCTTTACCATACAGTACACAACCATTTATTATCCATTACCATACAGTACACAACCATTTATTAACCATTACCATACAGTACACAACCATTTACAGTCCTTTACCAGACAGTACACAACCATTTACAGTCCTTTACCATACAGTACACAAGCATTTACAGTCCTTTACCATACAGTACACAACCATTTATTATCCATTACCATACAGTACACAACCATTTACTATCCTTTACCATACAGTACACAACCATTTATTATCCATTACCATACAGTACACAACCATTTATTATCCATTACCATACAGTATACAACCATTTATTATCCATTACCATACAGTACACAACCATTTACTATCCTTTACCATACAGTACACAACCATTTACTCTCCTTTACCATACAGTACACAACCATTTACAGTCCTTTACCATACAGCACACAACCATTTACTATCCTTTACCATACAGTACACAACCATTTACTGTCCTTTACAATACAGTACACAACCATTTACTATCCTTTACCATACAGTACACAACCATTTACTGTCCTTTACCATACAGTACACAACCATTTATTATCCTTTACAATACAGTACACAACCATTTACAGTCCTTTACCATACAGTACACAACCATTTATTATCCATTACCATACAGTACACAACCATTTATTGTCCTTTACCATACAGTACACAACCATTTACAGTCCTTTACCATACAGTACACAACCATTTACTATCCTTTACCATACAGTACACAACCATTTACTGTCCTTTACAATACAGTACACAACCATTTATTATCCTTTACCATACAGTACACAACCATTTACTGTCCTTTACAATACAGTACACAACCATTTACTATCCTTTACCATACAGTACACAACCATTTACTGTCCTTTACAATACAGTACACAACCATTTATTATCCTTTACCATACAGTACACAACCATTTACTGTCCTTTACAATACAGTACACAACCATTTACTATCCTTTACCATACAGTACACAACCATTTACTGTCCTTTACAATACAGTACACAACCATTTATTATCCTTTACCATACAGTACACAACCATTTACAGTCCTTTACCATACAGTACACAACCATTTACTGTCCTTTACAATACAGTACACAACCATTTATTATCCTTTACCATACAGTACACAACCATTTACAGTCCTTTACCATACAGTACACAACCATTTACTGTCCTTTACAATACAGTACACAACCATTTATTATCCTTTACCATACAGTACACAACCATTTATTATCCTTTACCATACAGTACACAACCATTTACTGTCCTTTACAATACAGTACACAACCATTTACAGTCCTTTACCATACAGTACACAACCATTTATTATCCTTTACCATACAGTACACAACCATTTATTGTCCTTTACCATACAGTACACAACCATTTACAGTCCTTTACCATACAGTACACAACCATTTATTATCCATTACCATACAGTACACAACCATTTATTGTCCTTTACCATACAGTACACAACCATTTACAGTCCTTTACCATACAGTACACAACCATTTACTATCCTTTACCATACAGTACACAACCATTTACTGTCCTTTACAATACAGTACACAACCATTTATTATCCTTTACCATACAGTATACAACCATTTATTATCCATTACCATACAGTACACAACCATTTACTATCCTTTACCATACAGTACACAACCATTTACTCTCCTTTACCATACAGTACACAACCATTTACAGTCCTTTACCATACAGCACACAACCATTTACTATCCTTTACCATACAGTACACAACCATTTACTGTCCTTTACAATACAGTACACAACCATTTACTATCCTTTACCATACAGTACACAACCATTTACTGTCCTTTACCATACAGTACACAACCATTTATTATCCTTTACAATACAGTACACAACCATTTACAGTCCTTTACCATACAGTACACAACCATTTATTATCCATTACCATACAGTACACAACCATTTATTGTCCTTTACCATACAGTACACAACCATTTACAGTCCTTTACCATACAGTACACAACCATTTACTATCCTTTACCATACAGTACACAACCATTTACTGTCCTTTACAATACAGTACACAACCATTTATTATCCTTTACCATACAGTACACAACCATTTACTATCCTTTACCATACAGTACACAACAATCTACTCTCCTTTACCATACAGTACACAACAATCTACTCTCCTTTACCATACAGTACACAACAATTTACTCTCCTTTACCATACAGTACACAACAATTTACTCTCCTTTACCATACAGTACACAACAATTTACTCTCCTTTACCATACAGTACACAACAATTTACTCTCCTTTACCATACAGTACACAACAATTTACTCTCCTTTACCATACAGTACACAACAATTTACTCTCCTTTACCATACAGTACACAACAATTTACTCTCCTTTACCATACAGTACACAACCATTTACTCTCCTTTACCATACAGTACACAACAATTTACTCTCCTTTACCATACAGTACACATCCATTTACTCTCCTTTACCATACAGTACACAACAATTTACTGTCCTTTACCATACAGTACACAACAATCTACTCTCCTTTACCATACAGTACACAACAATCTACTCTCCTTTACCATACAGTACACAACAATTTACTCTCCTTTACCATACAGTACACAACAATTTACTCTCCTTTACCATACAGTACACAACAATTTACTCTCCTTTACCATACAGTACACAACAATTTACCCCATCTCCTTTACCATACAGTACACAACAATTTACTCTCCTTTACCATACAGTACACAACAATTTACTCTCCTTTACCATACAGTACACAACAATTTACTCTCCTTTACCATACAGTACACAACCATTTACTCTCCTTTACCATACAGTACACAACAATTTACTCTCCTTTACCATACAGTACACAACCATTTACTCTCCTTTACCATACAGTACACAACAATTTACTCTCCTTTACCATACAGTACACAACAATTTACTCTCCTTTACCATACAGTACACAACAATTTACTCTCCTTTACCATACAGTACACAACAATTTACTCTCCTTTACCATACAGTACACAACCATTTACTCTCCTTTACCATACAGTACACAACAATTTACTCTCCTTTACCATACAGTACACAACAATTTACTCTCCTTTACCATACAGTACACAACAATTTACTCTCCTTTACCATACAGTACACAACAATTTACTCTCCTTTACCATACAGTACACAACAATTTACTCTCCTTTACCATACAGTACACAACAATTTACTCTCCTTTACCATACAGTACACAACAATTTACTCTCCTTTACCATACAGTACACAACCATTTACAGTCCTTTACCATACAGTACACAGCCATTTACTTTCCTTTACCATACAGTACACAACCATTTACAGTCCTTTACCATACAGTACACAACCATTTACTTTCCTTTACCATACAGTACACAACCATTTACAGTCCTTTACCATACAGTACACAACCATTTACTATCCTTTACCATACAGTACACAACCATTTACAGTCCTTTACCAGACAGTACACGACCATTTACTGTCCTTTACCATACAGTACACAACAATTTATTATCCATTACCATACAGTACACAACAATTTATTATCCTTTACCATACAGTACACAACCATTTACAGTCCTTTACCATACAGTACACAACAATTTACTCTCCTTTACCATACAGTACACAACCATTTACAGTCCTTTCCATACAGTACACAGCCATTTACTTTCCTTTACCATACAGTACACAACCATTTACAGTCCTTTACCATACAGTACACAACCATTTACTATCCTTTACCATACAGTACACAACCATTTACAGTCCTTTACCAGACAGTACACAACCATTTACTATCCTTTACCATACAGTACACAACCATTTATTATCCATTACCATACAGTACACAACCATTTATTATCCATTACCATACAGTACACAACCATTTATTATCCATTACCATACAGTACACAACCATTTATTATCCATTACCATACAGTACACAACCATTTATTATCCATTACCATACAGTACACAACCATTTACTATCCTTTACCATACAGTACACAACCATTTATTACCCATTACCATACAGTACACAACCATTTATTATCCATTACCATACAGTACACAACCATTTATTATCCATTACCATACAGTACACAACCATTTATTAACCATTACCATACAGTACACAACCATTTATTATCCATTACCATACAGTACACAACCATTTACTATCCTTTACCATACAGTACACAACCATTTATTATCCATTACCATACAGTACACAACCATTTATTATCCATTACCATACAGTACACAACCATTTACTATCCTTTACCATACAGTACACAACCATTTATTATCCATTACCATACAGTACACAACCATTTACTATCCTTTACCATACAGTACACAACCATTTATTATCCATTACCATACAGTACACAACCATTTACTGTCCTTTACCATACAGTACACAACCATTTATTATCCATTACCATACAGTACACAACCATTTACTGTCCTTTACCATACAGTACACAACCATTTATTATCCATTACCATACAGTACACAACCATTTACTATCCTTTACCATACAGTACACAACCATTTACAGTCCTTTACCATACAGTACACAACCATTTACTGTCCTTTACCATGCAGTACACAACCATTTACTGTCCTTTACCATACAGTACACAACCATTTACTGTCCTTTACCATACAGTACACAACCATTTACTGTCCTTTACCATACAGTACACAACCATTTACTATCCTTTACCATACAGTACACAACCATTTATTATCCATTACCATACAGTACACAACCATTTATTATCCATTACCATACAGTACACAACCATTTACAGTCCTTTACCAGACAGTACACAACCATTTACAGTCCTTTACCATACAGTACACAACCATTTACAGTCCTTTACCATACAGTACACAACCATTTATTAGCCATTACCATACAGTACACAACCATTTACTATCCTTTACCATACAGTACACAACCATTTATTATCCATTACCATACAGTACACAACCATTTATTATCCATTACCATACCGTACACAACCATTTATTATCCATTACCATACAGTACACAACCATTTACTATCCTTTACCATACAGTACACAACCATTTACTATCCTTTACCATACAGTACACAACCATTTACTATCCTTTACCATACAGTACACAACCATTTATTATCCATTACCATACAGTACACAACCATTTACTGTCCTTTACCATACAGTACACAACCATTTATTATCCATTACCATACAGTACACAACCATTTACTGTCCTTTACCATACAGTACACAACCATTTATTATCCATTACCATACAGTACACAACCATTTACTATCCTTTACCATACAGTACACAACCATTTACAGTCCTTTACCATACAGTACACAACCATTTACTGTCCTTTACCATGCAGTACACAACCATTTACTGTCCTTTACCATACAGTACACAACCATTTACTGTCCTTTACCATACAGTACACAACCATTTACTGTCCTTTACCATACAGTACACAACCATTTACTATCCTTTACCATACAGTACACAACCATTTATTATCCATTACCATACAGTACACAACCATTTATTATCCATTACCATACAGTACACAACCATTTACAGTCCTTTACCAGACAGTACACAAACCATTTACAGTCCTTTACCATACAGTACACAACCATTTACAGTCCTTTACCATACAGTACACAACCATTTATTAGCCATTACCATACAGTACACAACCATTTATTATCCATTACCATACAGTACACAACCATTTATTATCCATTACCATACCGTACACAACCATTTATTATCCATTACCATACAGTACACAACCATTTACTATCCTTTACCATACAGTACACAACCATTTACTATCCTTTACCATACAGTACACAACCATTTACAGTCCTTTACCATACAGTACACAACCATTTACTATCCTTTACCATACAGTACACAACCATTTACTATCCTTTACCATACAGTACACAACCATTTACTATCCTTTACCATACAGTACACAACCATTTATTATCCATTACCATACAGTACACAACCATTTACTGTCCTTTACCATACAGTACACAACCATTTATTATCCATTACCATACAGTACACAACCATTTACTGTCCTTTACCATACAGTACACAACCATTTACTGTCCTTTACCATACAGTACACAACCATTTACTATCCTTTACCATACAGTACACAACCATTTATTATCCATTACCATACAGTACACAACCATTTATTAACCATTACCATACAGTACACAACCATTTACAGTCCTTTACCAGACAGTACACAACCATTTACAGTCCTTTACCATACAGTACACAAGCATTTACAGTCCTTTACCATACAGTACACAACCATTTATTATCCATTACCATACAGTACACAACCATTTACTATCCTTTACCATACAGTACACAACCATTTATTATCCATTACCATACAGTACACAACCATTTATTATCCATTACCATACAGTATACAACCATTTATTATCCATTACCATACAGTACACAACCATTTACTATCCTTTACCATACAGTACACAACCATTTACTCTCCTTTACCATACAGTACACAACCATTTACAGTCCTTTACCATACAGCACACAACCATTTACTATCCTTTACCATACAGTACACAACCATTTACTGTCCTTTACAATACAGTACACAACCATTTACTATCCTTTACCATACAGTACACAACCATTTACTGTCCTTTACCATACAGTACACAACCATTTATTATCCTTTACAATACAGTACACAACCATTTACAGTCCTTTACCATACAGTACACAACCATTTATTATCCATTACCATACAGTACACAACCATTTATTGTCCTTTACCATCAGTACACAACCATTTACAGTCCTTTACCATACAGTACACAACCATTTACTATCCTTTACCATACAGTACACAACCATTTACTGTCCTTTACAATACAGTACACAACCATTTATTATCCTTTACCATACAGTACACAACCATTTACTGTCCTTTACAATACAGTACACAACCATTTACTATCCTTTACCATACAGTACACAACCATTTACTGTCCTTTACCATACAGTACACAACCATTTATTATCCTTTACCATACAGTACACAACCATTTACTGTCCTTTACAATACAGTACACAACCATTTACTATCCTTTACCATACAGTACACAACCATTTACTGTCCTTTACAATACAGTACACAACCATTTATTATCCTTTACCATACAGTACACAACCATTTACAGTCCTTTACCATACAGTACACAACCATTTACTGTCCTTTACAATACAGTACACAACCATTTATTATCCTTTACCATACAGTACACAACCATTTACAGTCCTTTACCATACAGTACACAACCATTTACTGTCCTTTACAATACAGTACACAACCATTTATTATCCTTTACCATACAGTACACAACCATTTATTATCCTTTACCATACAGTACACAACCATTTACTGTCCTTTACAATACAGTACACAACCATTTACAGTCCTTTACCATACAGTACACAACCATTTATTATCCTTTACCATACAGTACACAACCATTTATTGTCCTTTACCATACAGTACACAACCATTTACAGTCCTTTACCATACAGTACACAACCATTTATTATCCATTACCATACAGTACACAACCATTTATTGTCCTTTACCATACAGTACACAACCATTTACAGTCCTTTACCATACAGTACACAACCATTTACTATCCTTTACCATACAGTACACAACCATTTACTGTCCTTTACAATACAGTACACAACCATTTATTATCCTTTACCATACAGTATACAACCATTTATTATCCATTACCATACAGTACACAACCATTTACTATCCTTTACCATACAGTACACAACCATTTACTCTCCTTTACCATACAGTACACAACCATTTACAGTCCTTTACCATACAGCACACAACCATTTACTATCCTTTACCATACAGTACACAACCATTTACTGTCCTTTACAATACAGTACACAACCATTTACTATCCTTTACCATACAGTACACAACCATTTACTGTCCTTTACCATACAGTACACAACCATTTATTATCCTTTACAATACAGTACACAACCATTTACAGTCCTTTACCATACAGTACACAACCATTTATTATCCATTACCATACAGTACACAACCATTTATTGTCCTTTACCATACAGTACACAACCATTTACAGTCCTTTACCATACAGTACACAACCATTTACTATCCTTTACCATACAGTACACAACCATTTACTGTCCTTTACAATACAGTACACAACCATTTATTATCCTTTACCATACAGTACACAACCATTTACTGTCCTTTACCATACAGTACACAACCATTTACTATCCTTTACCATACAGTACAGTCCTTTACAATACACAACCATTTACTATCCTTTACCATACAGTACACAACCATTTATTATCCTTTACCATACAGTACACAACCATTTATTATCCTTTACCATACAGTACACAACCATTTATTATCCTTTACCATACAGTACACAACCATTTATTACTCATTACCATACAGTACACAACCATTTATTATCCATTACCATACAGTACACAACCATTTATTATCCATTACCATACAGTACACAACCATTTATTAACCATTACCATACAGTACACAACCATTTATTATCCATTACCATACAGTACACAACCATTTACTATCCTTTACCATACAGTACACAACCATTTACTATCCTTTACCATACAGTTATTATCCATTACCATACAGTACACAACCATTTACTATCCTTTACCATACAGTACACAACCATTTATTATCCATTACCATACAGTACACAACCATTTACTGTCCTTTACCATACAGTACACAACCATTTACTTATCCATTACCATACAGTACACAACCATTTACTGTCCTTTACCATACAGTACACAACCATTTATTATCCATTACCATACAGTACACAACCATTTACTATCCTTTACCATACAGTACACAACCATTTACAGTCCTTTACCATACAGTACACAACCATTTACTGTCCTTTACCATGCAGTACACAACCATTTACTGTCCTTTACCATACAGTACACAACCATTTACTGTCCTTTACCATACAGTACACAACCATTTACTGTCCTTTACCATACAGTACACAACCATTTACTATCCTTTACCATCCTTTACCATACCAGTACACATTATCCATTACCATTTTTACAGTCCTTTACCAGACAGTACCATTTACAGTTACCATACAGTACACATTTACAGTCCTTTTACCATACAGTACACAACAATTTACTGTCCTTTACCATACAGTACACAACAATTACTCTCCTTTACCATACAGTACACAACAATTTACTCTCCTTTACCATACAGTACACAACAATTTACTCTCCTTTACCATACAGTACACAACAATTTACTCTCCTTTACCATACAGTACACAACAATTTACTCTCCTTTACCATACAGTACACAACAATTTACTCTCCTTTACCATACAGTACACAACAATTTACTCTCCTTTACCATACAGTACACAACAATTTACTCTCCTTTACCATACAGTACACAACAATTTACTCTCCTTTACCATACAGTACACAACAATTTACTCTCCTTTACCATACAGTACACAACAATTTACACAACAGTATTTACTCTCCTTTACCATACAGTACACAACAATTTACTCTCCTTTACCATACAGTACACAACCATTTACTCTCCTTTACCATACAGTACACAACAATTTACTCTCCTTTACCATACAGTACACAACCATTTACTATCCTTTACCATACAGTACACAACAATTTACTCTCCTTTACCATACAGTACACAACAATTTACTCTCCTTTACCATACAGTACACAACCATTTACTCTCCTTTACCATACAGTACACAACAATTTACTCTCCTTTACCATACAGTACACAACAATTTACTCTCCTTTACCATACAGTACACAACAATTTACTCTCCTTTACCATACAGTACACAACAATTTACTCTCCTTTACCATACAGTACACAACAATTTACTCTCCTTTACCATACAGTACACAACAATTTACTCTCCTTTACCATACAGTACACAACAATTTACTCTCCTTTACCATACAGTACACAACCATTTACAGTCCTTTACCATACAGTACACAGCCATTTACTTTCCTTTACCATACAGTACACAACCATTTACAGTCCTTTACCATACAGTACACAACCATTTACTTTCCTTTACCATACAGTACACAACCATTTACAGTCCTTTACCATACAGTACACAACCATTTACTATCCTTTACCATACAGTACACAACCATTTACAGTCCTTTACCAGACAGTACACGACCATTTACTGTCCTTTACCATACAGTACACAACAATTTATTATCCATTACCATACAGTACACAACAATTTATTATCCTTTACCATACAGTACACAACCATTTACAGTCCTTTACCATACAGTACACAACAATTTACTCTCCTTTACCATACAGTACACAACCATTTACAGTCCTTTACCATACAGTACACAGCCATTTACTTTCCTTTACCATACAGTACACAACCATTTACAGTCCTTTACCATACAGTACACAACCATTTACTATCCTTTACCATACAGTACACAACCATTTACAGTCCTTTACCAGACAGTACACAACCATTTACTATCCTTTACCATACAGTACACAACCATTTATTATCCATTACCATACAGTACACAACCATTTATTATCCATTACCATACAGTACACAACCATTTATTATCCATTACCATACAGTACACAACCATTTATTATCCATTACCATACAGTACACAACCATTTATTATCCATTACCATACAGTACACAACCATTTACTATCCTTTACCATACAGTACACAACCATTTATTACCCATTACCATACAGTACACAACCATTTATTATCCATTACCATACAGTACACAACCATTTATTATCCATTACCATACAGTACACAACCATTTATTAACCATTACCATACAGTACACAACCATTTATTATCCATTACCATACAGTACACAACCATTTACTATCCTTTACCATACAGTACACAACCATTTATTATCCATTACCATACAGTACACAACCATTTATTATCCATTACCATACAGTACACAACCATTTACTATCCTTTACCATACAGTACACAACCATTTATTATCCATTACCATACAGTACACAACCATTTACTATCCTTTACCATACAGTACACAACCATTTATTATCCATTACCATACAGTACACAACCATTTACTGTCCTTTACCATACAGTACACAACCATTTATTATCCATTACCATACAGTACACAACCATTTACTGTCCTTTACCATACAGTACACAACCATTTATTATCCATTACCATACAGTACACAACCATTTACTATCCTTTACCATACAGTACACAACCATTTACAGTCCTTTACCATACAGTACACAACCATTTACTGTCCTTTACCATGCAGTACACAACCATTTACTGTCCTTTACCATACAGTACACAACCATTTACAACCATTTACTGTCCTTTACCATACAGTACACAACCATTTACTGTCCTTTACCATACAGTACACAACCATTTACTATCCATTACCATACAGTACACAACCATTTATTATCCATTACCATACAGTACACAACCATTTATTATCCATTACCATACAGTACACAACCATTTACAGTCCTTTACCAGACAGTACACAACCATTTACAGTCCTTTACCATACAGTACACAACCATTTATTAGTCCTTTACCATACAGTACACAACCATTTATTATCCATTACCATACAGTACACAACCATTTACTATCCTTTACCATACAGTACACAACCATTTATTATCCATTACCATACAGTACACAACCATTTATTATCCATTACCATACCGTACACAACCATTTATTATCCATTACCATACAGTACACAACCATTTACTATCCTTTACCATACAGTACACAACCATTTACTATCCTTTACCATACAGTACACAACCATTTATTATCCATTACCATACAGTACACAACCATTTACTGTCCTTTACCATACAGTACACAACCATTTATTATCCATTACCATACAGTACACAACCATTTACTGTCCTTTACCATACAGTACACAACCATTTATTATCCATTACCATACAGTACACAACCATTTACTATCCTTTACCATACAGTACACAACCATTTACAGTCCTTTACCATACAGTACACAACCATTTACTGTCCTTTACCATGCAGTACACAACCATTT
Organism: Oncorhynchus gorbuscha; assembly: GCF_021184085.1. NCBI lineage: Eukaryota > Metazoa > Chordata > Actinopteri > Salmoniformes > Salmonidae > Oncorhynchus > Oncorhynchus gorbuscha. The sequence continues at coordinate 56,577,666 of NC_060191.1, forward strand.
ACTGTCCTTTACCATACAGTACACAACCATTTACTGTCCTTTACCATACAGTACACAACCATTTACTGTCCTTTACCATACAGTACACAACCATTTACTATCCTTTACCATACAGTACACAACCATTTATTATCCATTACCATACAGTACACAACCATTTATTATCCATTACCATACAGTACACAACCATTTACAGTCCTTTACCAGACAGTACACAACCATTTACAGTCCTTTACCATACAGTACACAACCATTTACAGTCCTTTACCATACAGTACACAACCATTTATTAGCCATTACCATACAGTACACAACCATTTATTATCCATTACCATACAGTACACAACCATTTATTATCCATTACCATACCGTACACAACCATTTATTATCCATTACCATACAGTACACAACCATTTACTATCCTTTACCATACAGTACACAACCATTTACTATCCTTTACCATACAGTACACAACCATTTACAGTCCTTTACCATACAGTACACAACCATTTACTATCCTTTACCATACAGTACACAACCATTTACTATCCTTTACCATACAGTACACAACCATTTACTATCCTTTACCATACAGTACACAACCATTTATTATCCATTACCATACAGTACACAACCATTTACTGTCCTTTACCATACAGTACACAACCATTTATTATCCATTACCATACAGTACACAACCATTTACTGTCCTTTACCATACAGTACACAACCATTTACTGTCCTTTACCATACAGTACACAACCATTTACTATCCTTTACCATACAGTACACAACCATTTATTATCCATTACCATACAGTACACAACCATTTATTAACCATTACCATACAGTACACAACCATTTACAGTCCTTTACCAGACAGTACACAACCATTTACAGTCCTTTACCATACAGTACACAAGCATTTACAGTCCTTTACCATACAGTACACAACCATTTATTATCCATTACCATACAGTACACAACCATTTACTATCCTTTACCATACAGTACACAACCATTTATTATCCATTACCATACAGTACACAACCATTTATTATCCATTACCATACAGTATACAACCATTTATTATCCATTACCATACAGTACACAACCATTTACTATCCTTTACCATACAGTACACAACCATTTACTCTCCTTTACCATACAGTACACAACCATTTACAGTCCTTTACCATACAGCACACAACCATTTACTATCCTTTACCATACAGTACACAACCATTTACTGTCCTTTACAATACAGTACACAACCATTTACTATCCTTTACCATACAGTACACAACCATTTACTGTCCTTTACCATACAGTACACAACCATTTATTATCCTTTACAATACAGTACACAACCATTTACAGTCCTTTACCATACAGTACACAACCATTTATTATCCATTACCATACAGTACACAACCATTTATTGTCCTTTACCATACAGTACACAACCATTTACAGTCCTTTACCATACAGTACACAACCATTTACTATCCTTTACCATACAGTACACAACCATTTACTGTCCTTTACAATACAGTACACAACCATTTATTATCCTTTACCATACAGTACACAACCATTTACTGTCCTTTACAATACAGTACACAACCATTTACTATCCTTTACCATACAGTACACAACCATTTACTGTCCTTTACAATACAGTACACAACCATTTATTATCCTTTACCATACAGTACACAACCATTTACTGTCCTTTACAATACAGTACACAACCATTTACTATCCTTTACCATACAGTACACAACCATTTACTGTCCTTTACAATACAGTACACAACCATTTATTATCCTTTACCATACAGTACACAACCATTTACAGTCCTTTACCATACAGTACACAACCATTTACTGTCCTTTACAATACAGTACACAACCATTTATTATCCTTTACCATACAGTACACAACCATTTACAGTCCTTTACCATACAGTACACAACCATTTACTGTCCTTTACAATACAGTACACAACCATTTATTATCCTTTACCATACAGTACACAACCATTTATTATCCTTTACCATACAGTACACAACCATTTACTGTCCTTTACAATACAGTACACAACCATTTACAGTCCTTTACCATACAGTACACAACCATTTATTATCCTTTACCATACAGTACACAACCATTTATTGTCCTTTACCATACAGTACACAACCATTTACAGTCCTTTACCATACAGTACACAACCATTTATTATCCATTACCATACAGTACACAACCATTTATTGTCCTTTACCATACAGTACACAACCATTTACAGTCCTTTACCATACAGTACACAACCATTTACTATCCTTTACCATACAGTACACAACCATTTACTGTCCTTTACAATACAGTACACAACCATTTATTATCCTTTACCATACAGTATACAACCATTTATTATCCATTACCATACAGTACACAACCATTTACTATCCTTTACCATACAGTACACAACCATTTACTCTCCTTTACCATACAGTACACAACCATTTACAGTCCTTTACCATACAGCACACAACCATTTACTATCCTTTACCATACAGTACACAACCATTTACTGTCCTTTACAATACAGTACACAACCATTTACTATCCTTTACCATACAGTACACAACCATTTACTGTCCTTTACCATACAGTACACAACCATTTATTATCCTTTACAATACAGTACACAACCATTTACAGTCCTTTACCATACAGTACACAACCATTTATTATCCATTACCATACAGTACACAACCATTTATTGTCCTTTACCATACAGTACACAACCATTTACAGTCCTTTACCATACAGTACACAACCATTTACTATCCTTTACCATACAGTACACAACCATTTACTGTCCTTTACAATACAGTACACAACCATTTATTATCCTTTACCATACAGTACACAACCATTTACTGTCCTTTACAATCAGTACACAACCATTTACTATCCTTTACCATACAGTACACAACCATTTACTGTCCTTTACAATACAGTACACAACCATTTATTATCCTTTACCATACAGTACACAACCATTTACTGTCCTTTACCATACAGTACACAACCATTTACTATCCTTTACCATACAGTACACAACCATTTACTGTCCTTTACCATACAGTACACAACCATTTATTATCCTTTACCATACAGTACACAACCATTTACAGTCCTTTACCATACAGTACACAACCATTTACTGTCCTTTACCATACAGTACACAACCATTTATTATCCTTTACCATACAGTACACAACCATTTACAGTCCTTTACCATACAGTACACAACCATTTACTATCCTTTACCATACAGTACACAACCATTTATTATCCTTTACCATACAGTACACAACCATTTATTATCCTTTACCATACAGTACAGTCCTTTACAATACAGTACACAACCATTTACAGTCCTTTACCATACAGTACACAACCATTTATTATCCTTTACCATACAGTACATTTATTGTCCTTTACCATACAGTACACAACCATTTACTATCCTTTACCATACAGTACACAACCATTTATTATCCATTACCATACAGTACACAACCATTTATTGTCCTTTACCATACAGTACACAACCATTTACAGTCCTTTACCATACAGTACACAACCATTTACTATCCTTTACCATACAGTACACAACCATTTACTTCCTTTACCATACAGTACACAACCATTTATTATCCTTTACCATACAGTACACAACCATTTATTATCCTTTACCATACAGTACACAACCATTTACTGTCCTTTACCATACAGTACACAACCATTTACTGTCCTTTACCATACAGTACACAACCATTTACTGTCCTTTACCATACAGTACACAACCATTTATTATCCTTTACCATACAGTACACAACCATTTATTATCCTTTACCATACAGTACACAACCATTTACTATCCTTTACCATACAGTACACAACCATTTACTGTCCTTTACCATACAGTACACAACCATTTACTGTCCTTTACCATACAGTACACAACCATTTACTATCCTTTACCATACAGTACACAACCATTTATTATCCTTTACCATACATTACACAACCATTTATTATCCTTTACCATACAGTACACAACCATTTACAGTCCTTTACCATACAGTACACAACCATTTACTATCCTTTACCATACAGTACACAACCATTTACTATCCTTTACCATACAGTACACAACCATTTATTATCCTTTACCATACAGTACACAACCATTTATTATCCTTTACCATACAGTACACAACCATTTATTATCCTTTACCATACAGTACACAACCATTTATTACTCATTACCATACAGTACACAACCATTTATTATCCATTACCATACAGTACACAACCATTTATTATCCATTACCATACAGTACACAACCATTTATTAACCATTACCATACAGTACACAACCATTTATTATCCATTACCATACAGTACACAACCATTTACTATCCTTTACCATACAGTACACAACCATTTACTATCCTTTACCATACAGTACACAACCATTTATTATCCATTACCATACAGTACACAACCATTTACTATCCTTTACCATACAGTACACAACCATTTACTATCCATTGCCATACAGTACACAACCATTTACTGTCCTTTACCATACAGTACACAACCATTTATTATCCATTACCATACAGTACACAACCATTTACTGTCCTTTACCATACAGTACACAACCATTTATTATCCATTACCATACAGTACACAACCATTTACTATCCTTTACCATACAGTACACAACCATTTACAGTCCTTTACCATACAGTACACAACCATTTACTGTCCTTTACCATGCAGTACACAACCATTTACTGTCCTTTACCATACAGTACACAACCATTTACTGTCCTTTACCATACAGTACACAACCATTTACTGTCCTTTACCATACAGTACACAACCATTTACTATCCTTTACCATACAGTACACAACCATTTATTATCCATTACCATACAGTACACAACCATTTATTATCCATTACCATACAGTACACAACCATTTACAGTCCTTTACCAGACAGTACACAACCATTTACAGTCCTTTACCATACAGTACACAACCATTTACAGTCCTTTACCATACAGTACACAACCATTTATTAGCCATTACCATACAGTACACAACCATTTACTATCCTTTACCATACAGTACACAACCATTTATTATCCATTACCATACAGTACACAACCATTTATTATCCATTACCATACCGTACACAACCATTTATTATCCATTACCATACAGTACACAACCATTTACTATCCTTTACCATACAGTACACAACCATTTACTATCCTTTACCATACAGTACACAACCATTTACTGTCCTTTACCATACAGTACACAACCATTTATTATCCTTTACAATACAGTACACAACCATTTACAGTCCTTTAACATACAGTACACAACCATTTATTATCCATTACCATACAGTACACAACCATTTATTGTCCTTTACCATACAGTACACAACCATTTACTGTCCTTTACCATACAGTACACAACCATTTATTATCCTTTACAATACAGTACACAACCATTTACAGTCCTTTACCATACAGTACACAACCATTTACTATCCTTTACCATACAGTACACAACCATTTACTGTCCTTTACCATACAGTACACAACCATTTACTGTCCTTTACCATACAGTACACAACCATTTACAGTCCTTTACCATACAGTACACAACCATTTACAGTCCTTTACCATACAGTACACAACCATTTATTATCCATTACCATACAGTACACAACCATTTACTGTCCTTTACCATACATTACACAACCATTTACTATCCTTTACCATACAGTACACAACCATTTATTATCCTTTACCATACAGTACACAACCATTTACAGGCCTTTACCATACAGTACACAACCATTTACAGTCCTTTACCATACAGTACACAACCATTTATTATCCATTACCATACAGTACACAACCATTTACTATCCTTTACCATACAGTACACAACCATTTATTATCCATTACCATACAGTACACAACCATTTATTATCCATTACCATACAGTACACAACCATTTATTATCCATTACCATACAGTAAACAACCATTTATTATCCATTACCATACAGTACACAACCATTTATTATCCATTACCATACAGTACACAACCATTTACTATCCTTTACCATACAGTACACAACCATTTACTATCCTTTACCATACAGTACACAACCATTTATTATCCATTACCATACAGTACACAACCATTTACTATCCTTTACCATACAGTACACAACCATTTATTATCCATTACCATACAGTACACAACCATTTACTGTCCTTTACCATACAGTACACAACCATTTATTATCCATTACCATACAGTACACAACCATTTACTGTCCTTTACCATACAGTACACAACCATTTATTATCCATTACCATACAGTACACAACCATTTACTATCCTTTACCATACAGTACACAACCATTTACAGTCCTTTACCATACAGTACACAACCATTTACTGTCCTTTACCATGCAGTACACAACCATTTACTGTCCTTTACCAGACAGTACACAACCATTTACAGTCCTTTACCATACAGTACACAACCATTTACTGTCCTTTACCATACAGTACACAACCATTTACTATCCTTTACCATACAGTACACAACCATTTATTATCCATTACCATACAGTACACAACCATTTATTAACCATTACCATACAGTACACAACCATTTACAGTCCTTTACCAGACAGTACACAACCATTTACAGTCCTTTACCATACAGTACACAAGCATTTACAGTCCTTTACCATACAGTACACAACCATTTATTATCCATTACCATACAGTACACAACCATTTACTATCCTTTACCATACAGTACACAACCATTTATTATCCATTACCATACAGTACACAACCATTTATTATCCATTACCATACAGTATACAACCATTTATTATCCATTACCATACAGTACACAACCATTTACTATCCTTTACCATACAGTACACAACCATTTACTATCCTTTACCATACAGTACACAACCATTTACAGTCCTTTACCATACAGCACACAACCATTTACTATCCTTTACCATACAGTACACAACCATTTACTGTCCTTTACAATACAGTACACAACCATTTACTATCCTTTACCATACAGTACACAACCATTTACTGTCCTTTACCATACAGTACACAACCATTTATTATCCTTTACAATACAGTACACAACCATTTACAGTCCTTTACCATACAGTACACAACCATTTATTATCCATTACCATACAGTACACAACCATTTATTGTCCTTTACCATACAGTACACAACCATTTACAGTCCTTTACCATACAGTACACAACCATTTACTATCCTTTACCATACAGTACACAACCATTTACTGTCCTTTACAATACAGTACACAACCATTTATTATCCTTTACCATACAGTACACAACCATTTACTGTCCTTTACAATACAGTACACAACCATTTACTATCCTTTACCATACAGTACACAACCATTTACTGTCCTTTACAATACAGTACACAACCATTTATTATCCTTTACCATACAGTACACAACCATTTACTGTCCTTTACAATACAGTACACAACCATTTACTATCCTTTAACATACAGTACACAACCATTTACTGTCCTTTACAATACAGTACACAACCATTTATTATCCTTTACCATACAGTACACAACCATTTACTATCCTTTACCATACAGTACACAACCATTTACTGTCCTTTACAATACAGTACACAACCATTTATTATCCTTTACCATACAGTACACAACCATTTACAGTCCTTTACCATACAGTACACAACCATTTACTATCCTTTACCATACAGTACACAACCATTTATTATCCTTTACCATACATTACACAACCATTTATTATCCTTTACCATACAGTACACAACCATTTACAGTCCTTTACCATACAGTACACAACCATTTACTATCCTTTACCATACAGTACACAACCATTTACTATCCTTTACCATACAGTACACAACCATTTATTATCCTTTACCATACAGTACACAACCATTTATTATCCTTTACCATACAGTACACAACCATTTACTATCCTTTACCATACAGTACACAACCATTTATTATCCTTTACCATACAGTACACAACCATTTATTATCCTTTACCATACAGTATACAACCATTTATTATCCATTACCATACAGTACACAACCATTTATTATCCTTTACCATACAGTACACAACCATTTACAGTCCTTTACCATACAGTACACAACCATTTACTGTCCTTTACCATACAGTACACAACCATTTACTATCCTTTACCATACAGTACACAACCATTTACTGTCCTTTACAATACAGTACACAACCATTTATTATCCTTTACCATACAGTACACAACCATTTACTGTCCTTTACAATACAGTACACAACCATTTACTATCCTTTACCATACAGTACACAACCATTTACTGTCCTTTACAATACAGTACACAACCATTTAGTATCCTTTACCATACAGTACACAACCATTTACAGTCCTTTACCATACAGTACACAACCATTTATTATCCTTTACCATACAGTACACAACCATTTACTGTCCTTTACAATACAGTACACAACCATTTATTATCCTTTACCATACAGTACACAACCATTTACTGTCCTTTACCATACAGTACACAACCATTTATTATCCTTTACCATACAGTACACAACCATTTACAGTCCTTTACCATACAGTACACAACCATTTATTATCCTTTACCATACAGTACACAACCATTTACAGTCCTTTACCATACAGTACACAACCATTTACTATCCTTTACCATACAGTACACAACCATTTATTATCCTTTACCATACAGTACACAACCATTTACAGGCCTTTACCATACAGTACACAACCATTTATTATCCATTACCATACAGTACACAACCATTTATTGTCCTTTACCATACAGTACACAACCATTTACAGTCCTTTACCATACAGTACACAACCATTTACTATCCTTTACCATACAGTACACAACCATTTACTGTCCTTTACAATACAGTACACAACCATTTATTATCCTTTACCATACAGTACACAACCATTTACTGTCCTTTACAATACAGTACACAACCATTTATTAGCCTTTACCATACAGTACACAACCATTTACTGTCCTTTACCATACAGTACACAACCATTTATTATCCTTTACCATACAGTACACAACCATTTACAGTCCTTTACCATACAGTACACAACCATTTATTATCCTTTACCATACAGTACACAACCATTTACAGTCCTTTACCATACAGTACACAACCATTTACTATCCTTTACCATACAGTACACAACCATTTATTATCCTTTACCATACAGTACACAACCATTTACAGTCCTTTACCATACAGTACACAACCATTTATTAACCATTACCATACAGTACACAACCATTTATTGTCCTTTACCATACAGTACACAACCATTTACAGTCCTTTACCATACAGTACACAACCATTTACTATCCTTTACCATACAGTACACAACCATTTACTGTCCTTTACAATACAGTACACGACCATTTATTATCCTTTACCATACAGTACACAACCATTTACAGTCCTTTACCATACAGTACACAACCATTTACAGCCCTTTACCATACAGTACACAACCATTTACTATCCTTTACCATACAGTACACAACCATTTACTATCCTTTACCATACAGTACACAACCATTTATTATCCTTTACCATACAGTACACAACCATTTATTATCCTTTACCATACAGTACACAACCATTTATTATCCTTTACCATACAGTACACAACCATTTATTATCCTTTACCATACAGTACACAACCATTTACTATCCTTTACCATACAGTACACAACCATTTACTATCCTTTACAATACAGTACACGACCATTTATTATCCTTTACCATACAGTACACAACCATTTATTATCCTTTACCATACAGTACACAACCATTTACTATCCTTTACCATACAGTACACAACCATTTATTATCCTTTACCATACAGTACACAACCATTTATTATCCTTTACCATACAGTACACAACCATTTACTGTCCTTTACCATACAGTACACAACCATTTACTATCCTTTACCATACAGTACACAACCATTTACTGTCCTTTACAATACAGTACACAACCATTTATTATCCTTTACCATACAGTACACAACCATTTACTATCCTTTACCATACAGTACACAACCATTTACTGTCCTTTACAATACAGTACACAACCATTTACTGTCCTTTACCATACAGTACACAACCATTTACTATCCTTTACCATACAGTACACAACCATTTACTGTCCTTTACCAGACAATACACAACCATTTACTGTCCTTTACCATACAGTACACAACCATTTACTGTCCTTTACCATACAGTACACAACCATTTACAGCCCTTTACCATACAGTACACAACCATTTACTGTCCTTTACCATACAGTACACAACCATTTACAGTCCTTTACCATACAGTACACAACCATTTACAGCCCTTTACCATACAGTACACAACCATTTACAGTCATTTACCATACAGTACACAACCATTTACTATCCTTTACCATACAGTACACAACCATTTACTGTCCTTTACCATACAGTACACAACCATTTACTGTCCTTTACCATACAGTACACAACCATTTACTATCCTTTACCATACAGTACACAACCATTTACTGTCCTTTACCAGACAGTACACAACCATTTACTGACCTTTACCATACAGTACACAACCATTTACTGTCCTTTACCATACAGTACACAACCATTTACTGTCCTTTACCATACAGTACACAACCATTTACTATCCTTTACCATACAGTACACAACCATTTATTATCCATTACCATACAGTACACAACCATTTATTATCCATTACCATACAGTACACAACCATTTACAGTCCTTTACCAGACAGTACACAACCATTTACAGTCCTTTACCATACAGTACACAACCATTTACAGTCCTTTACCATACAGTACACAACCATTTATTATCCATTACCATACAGTACACAACCATTTACTATCCTTTACCATACAGTACACAACCATTTATTATCCATTACCATACAGTACACAACCATTTATTATCCATTACCATACCGTACACAACCATTTATTATCCATTACCATACAGTACACAACCATTTACTATCCTTTACCATACAGTACACAACCATTTATTATCCTTTACCATACAGTACACAACCATTTACAGCCCTTTACCATACAGTACACAACCATTTACAGTCCTTTACCATACAGTACACAACCATTTATTATCCATTACCATACAGTACACAACCATTTACTATCCTTTACCATACAGTACACAACCATTTATTATCCATTACCATACAGTACACAACCATTTATTATCCATTACCATACAGTACACAACCATTTATTATCCATTACCATACAATAAACAACCATTTATTATCCATTACCATACAGTACACAACCATTTATTATCCATTACCATACAGTACACAACCATTTACTATCCTTTACCATACAGTACACAACTATTTACTATCCTTTACCATACAGTACACAACCATTTATTATCCATTACCATACAGTACACAACCATTTACTATCCTTTACCATACAGTACACAACCATTTATTATCCATTACCATACAGTACACAACCATTTACTGTCCTTTACCATACAGTACACAACCATTTATTATCCATTACCATACAGTACACAACCATTTACTGTCCTTTACCATACAGTACACAACCATTTATTATCCATTACCATACAGTACACAACCATTTACTATCCTTTACCATACAGTACACAACCATTTACAGTCCTTTACCATACAGTACACAACCATTTACTGTCCTTTACCATGCAGTACACAACCATTTACTGTCCTTTACCAGACAGTACACAACCATTTACAGTCCTTTACCATACAGTACACAACCATTTACTATCCTTTACCATACAGTACACAACCATTTACTGTCCTTTACCAGACAGTACACAACCATTTACTGTCCTTTACCATACAGTACACAACCATTTACTGTCCTTTACCATACAGTACACAACCATTTACTGTCCTTTACCATACAGTACACAACCATTTACTATCCTTTACCATACAGTACACAACCATTTATTATCCATTACCATACAGTACACAACCATTTATTATCCATTACCATACAGTACACAACCATTTACAGTCCTTTACCAGACAGTACACAACCATTTACAGTCCTTTACCATACAGTACACAACCATTTACAGTCCTTTACCATACAGTACACAACCATTTATTAGCCATTACCATACAGTACACAACCATTTACTATCCTTTACCATACAGTACACAACCATTTATTATCCATTACCATACAGTACACAACCATTTATTATCCATTACCATACCGTACACAACCATTTATTATCCATTACCATACAGTACACAACCATTTACTATCCTTTACCATACAGTACACAACCATTTACTATCCTTTACCATACAGTACACAACCATTTACAGTCCTTTACCATACAGTACACAACCATTTACTATCCTTTACCATACAGTACACAACCATTTACTGTCCTTTACAATACAGTACACAACCATTTACTATCCTTTACCATACAGTACACAACCATTTACTGTCCTTTACCATACAGTACACAACCATTTATTATCCTTTACAATACAGTACACAACCATTTACAGTCCTTTACCATACAGTACACAACCATTTATTATCCATTACCATACAGTACACAACCATTTATTGTCCTTTACCATACAGTACACAACCATTTACTGTCCTTTACCATACAGTACACAACCATTTATTATCCTTTACAATACAGTACACAACCATTTACAGTCCTTTACCATACAGTACACAACCATTTACTATCCTTTACCATACAGTACACAACCATTTACTGTCCTTTACCATACAGTACACAACCATTTACTGTCCTTTACCATACAGTACACAACCATTTACAGCCCTTTACCATACAGTACACAACCATTTACAGTCCTTTACCATACAGTACACAACCATTTATTATCCATTACCATACAGTACACAACCATTTACTGTCCTTTACCATACATTACACAACCATTTACTATCCTTTACCATACAGTACACAACCATTTATTATCCTTTACCATACAGTACACAACCATTTACAGCCCTTTACCATACAGTACACAACCATTTACAGTCCTTTACCATACAGTACACAACCATTTATTATCCATTACCATACAGTACACAACCATTTACTATCCTTTACCATACAGTACACAACCATTTATTATCCATTACCATACAGTACACAACCATTTATTATCCATTACCATACAGTACACAACCATTTATTATCCATTACCATACAGTAAACAACCATTTATTATCCATTACCATACAGTACACAACCATTTATTATCCATTACCATACAGTACACAACCATTTACTATCCTTTACCATACAGTACACAACCATTTACTATCCTTTACCATACAGTACACAACCATTTATTATCCATTACCATACAGTACACAACCATTTACTATCCTTTACCATACAGTACACAACCATTTATTATCCATTACCATACAGTACACAACCATTTACTGCCCTTTACCATACAGTACACAACCATTTATTATCCATTACCATACAGTACACAACCATTTACTGTCCTTTACCATACAGTACACAACCATTTATTATCCATTACCATACAGTACACAACCATTTACTATCCTTTACCATACAGTACACAACCATTTACAGTCCTTTACCATACAGTACACAACCATTTACTGTCCTTTACCATGCAGTACACAACCATTTACTGTCCTTTACCAGACAGTACACAACCATTTACAGTCCTTTACCATACAGTACACAACCATTTACTGTCCTTTACCATACAGTACACAACCATTTACTATCCTTTACCATACAGTACACAACCATTTATTATCCATTACCATACAGTACACAACCATTTATTAACCATTACCATACAGTACACAACCATTTACAGTCCTTTACCAGACAGTACACAACCATTTACAGTCCTTTACCATACAGTACACAAGCATTTACAGTCCTTTACCATACAGTACACAACCATTTATTATCCATTACCATACAGTACACAACCATTTACTATCCTTTACCATACAGTACACAACCATTTATTATCCATTACCATACAGTACACAACCATTTATTATCCATTACCATACAGTATACAACCATTTATTATCCATTACCATACAGTACACAACCATTTACTATCCTTTACCATACAGTACACAACCATTTACTATCCTTTACCATACAGTACACAACCATTTACAGTCCTTTACCATACAGCACACAACCATTTACTATCCTTTACCATACAGTACACAACCATTTACTGTCCTTTACAATACAGTACACAACCATTTACTATCCTTTACCATACAGTACACAACCATTTACTGTCCTTTACCATACAGTACACAACCATTTATTATCCTTTACAATACAGTACACAACCATTTACAGTCCTTTACCATACAGTACACAACCATTTATTATCCATTACCATACAGTACACAACCATTTATTGTCCTTTACCATACAGTACACAACCATTTACAGTCCTTTACCATACAGTACACAACCATTTACTATCCTTTACCATACAGTACACAACCATTTACTGTCCTTTACAATACAGTACACAACCATTTATTATCCTTTACCATACAGTACACAACCATTTACTGTCCTTTACAATACAGTACACAACCATTTACTATCCTTTACCATACAGTACACAACCATTTACTGTCCTTTACAATACAGTACACAACCATTTATTATCCTTTACCATACAGTACACAACCATTTACTGTCCTTTACAATACAGTACACAACCATTTATTATCCTTTACCATACAGTACACAACCATTTACAGTCCTTTACCATACAGTACACAACCATTTACTGTCCTTTACAATACAGTACACAACCATTTATTATCCTTTACCATACAGTACACAACCATTTACAGTCCTTTACCATACAGTACACAACCATTTACTGTCCTTTACAATACAGTACACAACCATTTATTATCCTTTACCATACAGTACACAACCATTTATTATCCTTTACCATACAGTACACAACCATTTACTGTCCTTTACAATACAGTACACAACCATTTACAGTCCTTTACCATACAGTACACAACCATTTATTATCCTTTACCATACAGTACACAACCATTTATTGTCCTTTACCATACAGTACACAACCATTTACAGTCCTTTACCATACAGTACACAACCATTTATTATCCATTACCATACAGTACACAACCATTTATTGTCCTTTACCATACAGTACACAACCATTTACAGTCCTTTACCATACAGTACACAACCATTTACTATCCTTTACCATACAGTACACAACCATTTACTGTCCTTTACAATACAGTACACAACCATTTATTATCCTTTACCATACAGTACACAACCATTTATTATCCTTTACCATACAGTACACAACCATTTACTGTCCTTTACCATACAGTACACAACGATTTACTGTCCTTTACCATACAGTACACAACCATTTACTGTCCTTTACCATACAGTACACAACCATTTATTATCCTTTACCATACAGTACACAACCATTTATTATCCTTTACCATACAGTACACAACCATTTACTGTCCTTTACCATACAGTACACAACCATTTACTGTCCTTTACCATACAGTACACAACCATTTACTGTCCTTTACCATACAGTACACAACCATTTACTATCCTTTACCATACAGTACACAACCATTTATTATCCTTTACCATACATTACACAACCATTTATTATCCTTTACCATACAGTACACAACCATTTACAGTCCTTTACCATACAGTACACAACCATTTACTATCCTTTACCATACAGTACACAACCATTTACTATCCTTTACCATACAGTACACAACCATGTATTATCCTTTACCATACAGTACACAACCATTTATTATCCTTTACCATACAGTACACAACCATTTACTATCCTTTACCATACAGTACACAACCATTTATTATCCTTTACCATACAGTACACAACCATTTATTATCCTTTACCATACAGTATACAACCATTTATTACCCATTACCATACAGTACACAACCATTTATTATCCTTTACCATACAGTACACAACCATTTACAGTCCTTTACCATACAGTACACAACCATTTACTGTCCTTTACCATACAGTACACAACCATTTACTATCCTTTACCATACAGTACACAACCATTTACTGTCCTTTACAATACAGTACACAACCATTTATTATCCTTTACCATACAGTACACAACCATTTACTGTCCTTTACAATACAGTACACAACCATTTACTATCCTTTACCATACAGTACACAACCATTTACTGTCCTTTACAATACAGTACACAACCATTTAGTATCCTTTACCATACAGTACACAACCATTTACAGTCCTTTACCATACAGTACACAACCATTTATTATCCTTTACCATACAGTACACAACCATTTACTGTCCTTTACAATACAGTACACAACCATTTATTATCCTTTACCATACAGTACACAACAATTTACTGTCCTTTACCATACAGTACACAACCATTTATTATCCTTTACCATACAGTACACAACCATTTACAGTCCTTTACCATACAGTACACAACCATTTATTATCCTTTACCATACAGTACACAACCATTTACAGTCCTTTACCATACAGTACACAACCATTTACTATCCTTTACCATACAGTACACAACCATTTATTATCCTTTACCATACAGTACACAACCATTTACAGGCCTTTACCATACAGTACACAACCATTTATTATCCATTACCATACAGTACACAACCATTTATTGTCCTTTACCATACAGTACACAACCATTTACAGTCCTTTACCATACAGTACACAACCATTTACTATCCTTTACCATACAGTACACAACCATTTACTGTCCTTTACAATACAGTACACAACCATTTATTATCCTTTACCATACAGTACACAACCATTTACTGTCCTTTACAATACAGTACACAACCATTTATTATCCTTTACCATACAGTACACAACCATTTACTGTCCTTTACCATACAGTACACAACCATTTATTATCCTTTACCATACAGTACACAACCATTTACAGTCCTTTACCATACAGTACACAACCATTTATTATCCTTTACCATACAGTACACAACCATTTACAGTCCTTTACCATACAGTACACAACCATTTACTATCCTTTACCATACAGTACACAACCATTTATTATCCTTTACCATACAGTACACAACCATTTACAGTCCTTTACCATACAGTACACAACCATTTATTATCCATTACCATACAGTACACAACCATTTATTGTCCTTTACCATACAGTACACAACCATTTACAGTCCTTTACCATACAGTACACAACCATTTACTATCCTTTACCATACAGTACACAACCATTTACTGTCCTTTACAATACAGTACACAACCATTTATTATCCTTTACCATACAGTACACAACCATTTACTGTCCTTTACAATACAGTATACGACCATTTACTGTCCTTTACAATACAGTACACAACCATTTATTATCCTTTACCATACAGTACACAACCATTTACTATCCTTTACAATACAGTACACGACCATTTATTATCCTTTACCATACAGTACACAACCATTTATTATCCTTTACCATACAGTACACAACCATTTACTATCCTTTACCATACAGTACACAACCATTTATTATCCTTTACCATACAGTACACAACCATTTACAGTCCTTTACCATACAGTACACATCCATTTATTATCCTTTACCATACAGTACACAACCATTTACTATCCTTTACAATACAGTACACGACCATTTATTATCCTTTACCATACAGTACACAACCATTTACAGTCCTTTACCATACAGTACACAACCATTTATTATCCTTTACCATACAGTACACAACCATTTACTATCCTTTACAATACAGTACACGACCATTTATTATCCTTTACCATACAGTACACAACCATTTACAGTCCTTTACCATACAGTACACAACCATTTACAGTCCTTTACCATACAGTACACAACCATTTACTATCCTTTACCATACAGTACACAACCATTTACTATCCTTTACCATACAGTACACAACCATTTATTATCCTTTACCATACAGTACACAACCATTTATTATCCTTTACCATACAGTACACAACCATTTATTATCCTTTACCATACAGTACACAACCATTTATTATCCTTTACCATACAGTACACAACCATTTACTATCCTTTACCATACAGTACACAACCATTTACTATCCTTTACAATACAGTACACGACCATTTATTATCCTTTACCATACAGTACACAACCATTTATTATCCTTTACCATACAGTACACAACCATTTACTATCCTTTACCATACAGTACACAACCATTTATTATCCTTTACCATACAGTACACAACCATTTATTATCCTTTACCATACAGTACACAACCATTTACTGTCCTTTACCATACAGTACACAACCATTTACTATCCTTTACCATACAGTACACAACCATTTACTGTCCTTTACAATACAGTACACAACCATTTATTATCCTTTACCATACAGTACACAACCATTTACTATCCTTTACCATACAGTACACAACCATTTACTGTCCTTTACAATACAGTACACAACCATTTACTGTCCTTTACCATACAGTACACAACCATTTACTATCCTTTACCATACAGTACACAACCATTTACTGTCCTTTACCAGACAGTACACAACCATTTACTGTCCTTTACCATACAGTACACAACCATTTACTGTCCTTTACCATACAGTACACAACCATTTACAGCCCTTTACCATACAGTACACAACCATTTACAGCCCTTTACCATACAGTACACAACCATTTACAGTCCTTTACCATACAGTACACAACCATTTACTATCCTTTACCATACAGTACACAACCATTTACTGTCCTTTACCATACAGTACACAACCATTTACTGTCCTTTACCATACAGTACACAACCATTTACTATCCTTTACCAACCGCCCCACAAGGGTGCGTTCTGAGCCCTCTCCTGTGCTCCCTGTTCACCCACGACTGCGTGGCTACGCACGCCTCCAACTCATTCAAGTTTGCGGACGACACATCAGTGGTAGGCTTGATTACCAACAACGACGAGACGGCCTACAGGGAGGAGGTGAGGGCCCTCGGAGTGTGGTGTCAGGAAAATAACCTCACACTCAACGTCAACAAAACTAAGGAGATGATTGTGGACTTCAGGAAACAGCAGAGGGAACTCCCCGCTATCCACATCGATGGAACAGTAGTGGAGAGGGTAGCTAGTTTTAAGTTCCTCGGCATACACATCACAGACAAACTGAATTGGTCCACTCACACTGACAGCATCGTGAAGAAGGCGCAGCAGCGCCTATTCAACCTCAGGAGGCTGAAGAAATTTGGCTTGTCACCAAAAGCACTCACAAACTTCTACAGATGCACAATCGAGAGCATCCTGGCGGGCTGTATCACCGCCTGGTACGGCAACTGCTCCGCCCTCAACCGTAAGGCTTTCCAGAGGGTAGTGAGGACTGCACAACGCATCACCGGGGGCAAACTACCTGCCCTCCAGGACACCTACACCACCCGTTGTTACAGGAAGGACATAAAGATCAACAAGGACATCAACCACCCGAACCACTGCCTGTTCACCCCGCTATCATCCAGAAGGCGAGGTCAGTACAGGTGATTCAAAGCTGGGACCGAGAGACTGAAAAACAGCTTCTATCTCAAGGCCATCAGACTGTTAAACAGCCACCACTAACATTGAGTGGCTGCTGCCAATGACACTGACCCAACTCCAGCCATTTTAATAATGGGAATTGATGGGAAATGATGTAAATATATCACTAGCCACTTTAAACAATGCTACCTTATATAATGTTACTTACCTTACATTATTCATCTCATATGCAAATGTATATACTGTACTCTACATCATCGACTGCATCCTTATGTAATACATGTATCACTAGCCACTTTAACTATGCCACTTTGTTTACTTTGTCTACACACTCATCTCATATGTATATACTGTACTCGATACCATCTACTGTATGCTGCTCTGTACCATCACTCATTCATATATCCTTATGTACATATTCCTTATCCCCTTACACTGTGTATAAGACAGTAGTTTTGGAATTGTTAGTTAGATTACTTGTTGGTTATCACTGCATTGTCGGAACTAGAAGCACAAGCATTTCGCTACACTCGCATTAACATCTGCTAACCATGTGTATGTGACAAATAAAATTTGATTTGATTTGACTGACGGCTCTGGCAGCTCCTGGCTGACTGACGGCTCTTGCAGCTCAAGATAGACAGGCGACTCTGGCAGCTCAGGACAGACGGGCGACTCTGGCAGCTCAGGACAGACGGGAGACTCTGGCAGCTCAGGACAGACGGGTGACTCTGGCAGCTCAGGACAGACGGGCGACTCTGGCACCTCAGGACAGACGGGCGACTCTGGCAGCTCAGGACAGACGGGCGACTCTGGCAGCTCAGGACAGACGGGAGTCTCTGGCAGCTCAGGACAGATGGGAGACGCTGGCAGCTCAGGACAGACGGGAGACTCTGGCAGCGCAGGGCAGGAGGAAGACACTGGCAGCGCTGAGCAGGCGAGAGCACCTGTAGGAAGGAGACGGAGAGACAGCCTGGTGCGGGGGGCTGCCACCGGAGGGCTGCTATGTATCGCACCAGGCTATGCCTGCGCACCATGGACACCGTGCGCCTCATGGCATAACACGGTGCCTGCCCAGTCCCTCTCAGGTCTCCTACCTGACTTAGCCACACTCTCCGTGTGTCCCCCCAATACATTTTTGGGGCTGCCTCTCGGGCTTCCAGCCGCGCTGCCGTGCTGCCTCCTCATAATGCCGCCTCTCGGCTTTCACTACCTCCAGCTCTGCCTTGGGGCAGCGATATTCTCCCGGCTGTACCCAGGGTCCCTTGCCATCCAAGATCTCCTCCCAAGTCCAGGAGTCTTGAACCCGCTGCTCCTGGGTACCACGCTGCTTGGTCCGGTTGTGGTGGGTGTTTCTTTAACGGTCGTCATATGAAGGAGAAGAGGACCAAAGCGCAGCGTGGTAAGTGTTCATCTTGATTTTTAATATGAATAGTGAACACTGAAACAAAAACAATAAAACGACAAACGAACAGTCCTGAAAAGGTGAAATAAAAAGCAGAACAGTGTTCTAGCCCTGCAATATGGGCCTTTGTCTATAAATTGCCTTCCCACTGAATTTCTAAAATACAGAATTTTTGAAACCTTTAAAAACTTATCAATTTTAGATAAAACTATAATAAATATATTCACATCAGCAAATAATTGATTAAAACACTGTTTTGTAATGAAGGTCTACAGTAGCCTCCACAGCATTCTATAGGGTAGCACCATGGTGTAGCCAAAGGACAACTAGCTTCCTTCTCTGGGTACATTGATTTCAATACCAAACCTAGGAGGCGCACGGTTCTCACCACCTTCCATAGACTTGCACAGTAATTATGACAACTTCTGGAGGACATCCTCCAACCTATCAGAGCTCTTGCAGCATGAACTGACATGTTGTCCACCCAATCAATGGATCAGAAAATGAATCTAGTACTGAAAGCATACGCTACAGCTAGCTAGCAGTGCAGTGCATAAAATGTGGTTAGTAGTTGACTCAAAGACAGAGAAATACAATAGATTTGAACAAATTAATTTCCTGAAAAATGAAGCAAGACAGAGATTGTCATTTTTTTTACTTTAAGTTTATTTCACTAAGCTAGCAAATGCAGCCAGCTAGTTTAGCCTACTCAAACACCCTGCTCAAACAGAGGGATGATATGTTAGCTAGCTGGCTATAACAGAGGGATGCTATGTTAGCTAGCTGGCTATAACAGAGGGATGCTATGTTAGCTATCTGGCTATAACAGAGGGATGCTATGTTAGCTAGCTGGCTATAACAGAGGGATGCTATGTTAGCTAGCTGGCTATGACTATTCAGCACTGGAACTCTTCCAAGTCAAGGTAAACCTTTTTGTTACTAATCTACTGACACCAGGGCCCGCCGGTGTAACTGCTAAACAGCTTACTGACTGTACACTGTAAAGTTACTGCATGATTGTAGCAGGTTTACTAATACGTTAGTTCTATTAGCTGTGTTGACTAGGTATGACGTTACATTAGCTGGAAAGTTTTTTCCTTGTCAGCTGATGAATTGTGCATTGAAGTCCTCAAACAAAGGGAAAGGGTGCGAGTGGGAGAGTGCATAGATGTGAGAAGTAATACAACGTGGCTGCTATTCATTCCGCCTATTCTGTTGAAAACTGTTCTTAAACGGAAGCTAAATCAAACGAAACAGGGATAAACATACCTGAATTTGTCTAATAAAAACATTTTTTTTGCAACTGTTGGATTAATATTTACACCCTAGATCAGTTAGATGCAGGCAAGAGTCTGCAAGGCAGTATTGAATGTGTCACTGTCTGTCCATGTGTCACCGTCTGTTACCTAACATTTTTCTCTTGAACAATGTGCACCTATGTTGTAAACTTTCATTCATAGGATAGGTTGTAGGAACCTCATGACGGGTATAGGGATACTTAGAGAATCATGTATCATGTAGTAGCCTAAACCTATCGCTGTTACATTGAACTGAGTGAATGGAATATGATTGAGAATCATCCAATATGGTGTAATACAAATAAGGCCATGATCATTGAAGAAAAAAAGTGTCATCCCTCATGTTAAACGGCACCGACCGCCACTGCTAGAAAGCCTGTTAACCTTGACATCTGGATGCAGATCAGTTTGTAAAAGATGAGAAATGTGTGTGGAAATGGGTATCCGTGTTTAAGTGTGTGCAACGGCGATAAGGGAGAATGGGATCTGATAGGAAATGATAAAATACCTCGGTAATGCCTTGGTGGATTTTTGTGGGTTTCACAGTAGAGGAGGGAGGATGTTATCTCTGTCTGGTGAGAAGAAGCCATATTGTTTTCTTCCCAAGGAGTCTTCCCTGAGGACTGACTGTTTCGGGCCCCTGTCCCCCTCCTCTCTCTGTGCTGCTCAGTACTGGCCAAAACCATTTTTGAACCATTTTTCACCCACTCTCATAAGTGGACACATTTATCAGTAGGGTATAATGTTATTTTATGTTGGATTATCTGCATTGCGTTATCTTCTTTCATTATCTACTGGTGAAACTATATTACTCTGGGCAGCACAGCACATGTCATTATTACGAGCTTATCCTCCTCTAAAATATTGAACACAGGTATAAAAATGACTTTAGGACTGAAAAAACACTTACTTGTTCTAGGAACATGGGAGATTAAAATTATATTTAATACAAAAATGTTTGGTTGTCTTTTGGTTTAAGTTTGCACTTCATGTTATTGTGGAATGGTTGTAAGTTCTAAGTTGTATGTTGGTAGTTGAATGGTTGCTGTGATAGACCTGGCTGTGTGGTAGTCAGGCAGGGCGTGTGTGTATCTAAGGCCTGGTGTGACTCTGATCACTGCTCTGCTATTTTCCTGTCTCATTAGAATATATTGATTGGGCCATCTGTAAGCCATTTATCTCTTCCAAAAGGCTGTTACAACAGACCTCCCATCCCACGGACCATCCCCCATGATTGTCTCTCAGACAACATACACATGTATGGTCTCTCTTATATAAGTTCAAAATGAGTTTTAAAATATCTCACCTTTAGTTGAAATAATTTACAACTAAATAATTCAATCAACATTTACATTTACATTTACATTTAAGTCATTTAGCAGACGCTCTTATCCAGAGCGACTTACAAATTGGTGCATTCACCTTATGACATCCAGTGGAACAGTCACTTTACAATAGTGCATCTAAAACTTAAGGGGGGGGTGAGAGGGATTACTTATCCCTCTCTCAACAACCAGACTCATCCACTGTCATGTGAAGAGATGGACTATGGACAGTGACACACACACACACACACACACACACACACACACACACACACACACACACACACACACACACACACACACACACACACACACACACACACACACACACACACACACACACACACACACACACACACACACACACACACACACACACACACACACACACACACCTGAACAGGCGCTAACATACACCGTGTGTGAGTAAAATATAAAACTCTACAACTCTCTGGGAACAAAACACTATCTAATGCTCTGTTTAGTGTCTAAAACTCCCTCCAAATAATGAAACCAATTATTGCATTTACATACAGAAGAATACCACCTCCAAAAGATTCTGCTTATCTGGTGCTGCCTCCATGTATGTATGTATGTATGTATGTATGTATGTATGTATGTATGTATGTATGTATGTATGTATGTATGTATGTATGTATGTATGTATGTATGTATGTATGTATGTATGTATGTATGTATGTATGTATGTATGTATGTATGTATGTATGTATGTATGTATGTATGTATGTATGTATGTATGTATGTATGTATGTATGTATGTATGTATGTATGTATGTATGTATGTATGTATGTATGTATGTATGTATGTATGTATGTATGTATGTATGTATGTATGTATGTATGTATGTATGTATGTATGTATGTATGTATGTATGTATGTATGTATGTATGTATGTATGTATGTATGTATGTATGTATGTATGTATGTATGTATGTATGTATGTATGTATGTATGTATGTATGTATGTATGTATGTATGTATGTATGTATGTAAACCTGGATAACACTCGCCAGCCCAGCCCCCTGCCCCATCCACCGCTGCCCCTGGACACTGATCTCTTGGCTACATAGCTGACGCATGCTGGACTGCCCATTAATCACGGTACTCCATTCTGCTTGTTTGTTTATCTGTCGGCCCAGTTGCCTAGTCAACGCCATTTTACCTGCTGTTTGTTGTGCTAGCTGATTAGCCTCGCCCACTGTTTTTAGCTAGCTTTCTCAATTCAACACCTGTGATTACTGTATGCCTCGCTGTATGTCTCTCTCAAATGTCAATATGCCTTGTATACTGTTGTTCAGGTTAGTTATCATTGTTTTAGTTCACAATGGAGCCCCTAGATCCACTCTGCATACCCCTGTTACCTCCCTTGTCCCACCCCCCACACATGCGGTGACATCACCCATTACAACCAGCATGTCCAGAGATACAACCTCTCTCATCATCACCCAGTGCCTGGGCTTACCTCCGCTGTACCCGCACCCCACCATACCCCTGTCTGCGCATTATGCCCTGAATATATTCTACCATGCCCAGAAACCTGCTCCTCTTATCCTCTGCCCCCAACGCTCTAGGCGACCAGTTTTGATAGCCTTTAGCCGCACCCTCATACTACTCCTTCTCTGTTCCGCGGGTGATGTGGAGGTAAACCCAGGCCCCGCATGTCCCCAGGTACCCTCATTTGTTGACTTCTGTGATCGAAAAAGTCTTGGTTTTATGCATGTCAACATCAGAAGCCTCCTCCCTAAGTTTGTTTTACTCACTGCTTTAGCACACGCTGCTAACCCTGATGTCCTTGCCGTGTCTGAATCCTGGCTCAGGAAGGCCACCAAAAATTCAGAGATTTCCATACCCAACTATAACATCTTCCGTCAAGATAGAACTGCAAAAGGGGGCTGAGTCGCAGTCTACTGCAGAGATAGCCTGCAAAGTAATGTCATACTTTCCAGGTCCATACCCAAACAGTTTGAACTACTAATTTTGAAAATTACTCTCTCCAGAAACAAGTCTCTCACTGTTGCCGCCTGCTACCGACACCCCTCAGCTCCCAGCTGTGCCCTGGACACCATTTGTGAATTGATCGCCCCCCATCTAGCTTCAGAGTTCGTTCTGTTAGGTGACCTAAACTGGGATATGCTTAACACCCGGCAGTCCTACAATCTAAGCTAGATGCCCTCAATCTCACTCAAATCATCAAGGAACCCACCAGGTACAACCCTAACTCTGTAAACAAGGGCACCCTCATAGACGTCATCCTGACCAACTGGCCCTCCAAATATACCTCTGCTGTCTTCAACCAGGATCTCAGCAATCACTGCCTCATCGCCTGTATCCGCCACGGAGCCGCAGTCAAACGACCACCCCTCATCACTGTCAAACGCTCCCTAAAACACTTCTGTGAGCAGGCCTTTCTAATCGACCTGGCCCGGGTATCCTGGAAGGACATTGACCTCATCCCGTCAGTTGAGGATGCATGGTCATTCTTTAAAAGTAACTTCCTCACCATTTTAGATAAGCATGCTCCGTTCAAAAAATGCAGAACCAAGAACAGATACAGCCCTTGGTTCACTCCAGACCTGACTGCCCTCGACCAGCACAAAAACATCCTGTGGCGGACTGCAATAGCATCGAATAGCCCCCGTGATATGCAACTGTTCAGGGACCAAGTCAGGAACCAATACACGCAGTCAGTCAGGAAAGCTAAGGCCAGCTTCTTCAGGCAGAAGTTTGCATCCTGTAGCTCCAACTCCAAAAAGTTCTGGGACACTGTGAAGTCCATGGAGAACAAGAGCACCTCCTCCCAGCTGCCCACTGCACTGAGGCTAGGAAACACGGTCTCCACCGATAAATCCATGATTATCGAAAACTTCAATAAGCACTTCTCAACGGCTGGCCATGCCTTCCGCCTGGCTACTCCAACCTCGGCCAACAGCTCCGCCCCCCCGTAGCTCCTCACCCAAGCCTCTCCAGGTTCTCCTTTACCCAAATCCAGATAGCAGATGTTCTGAAAGAGCTGCAAAACCTGGACCCGTACAAATCAGCTGGGCTTGACAATCTGGACCCGCTATTTCTGAAACTATCTGCCGCCATTGTCGCAACCCCTATTACCAGCCTGTTCAACCTCTCTTTCATATCGTCTGAGATCCCCAAGGATTGGAAAGCTGCCTCAGTCATCCCCCTCTTCAAAGGGGGAGACACCCTGGACCCAAACTGTTACAGACCTATATCCATCCTGCCCTGCCTATCTAAGGTCTTCGAAAGCCAAGTCAACAAACAGGTCACTGACCATCTCGAATCCCACCGTACCTTCTCCGCTGTGCAATCTGGTTTCCGAGCCGGTCACGGGTGCACCTCAGCCACACTCAAGGTACTAAACGATATCATAACCGCCATCGATAAAAGACAGTACTGTGCAGCCGTCTTCATCGACCTCGCCAAGGCTTTCGACTCTGTCAATCACCATATTCTTATCGGCAGACTCAACAGCCTCGGTTTTTCGGATGACTGCCTTGCCTGGTTCACCAATTACTTTGCAGACAGAGTTCAGTGTGTCAAATCGGAGGGCATGCTGTCCGGTCCTCTGGCAGTCTCTATGGGGGTGCCACAGGGTTCAATTCTCGGGCCGACTCTTTTCTCTGTATATATCAATGATGTTGCTCTTGCTGCGGGCGATTCCCTGATCCACCTCTACGCAGACGACACCATTCTATATACTTTCGGCCCGTCATTGGACACTGTGCTATCTAACCTCCAAATGAGCTTCAATGCCATACAGCACTCCTTCCGTGGCCTCCAACTGCTCTTAAACGCGAGTAAAACCAAATGCATGCTTTTCAACCGATCGCTGCCTGCACCCGCATGCCCGACTAGCATCACCACCCTGGATGGTTCCAACCTTGAATATGTGGACATCTATAAGTACCTAGGTGTCTGGCTAGACTGCAAACTCTCCTTCCAGACCCACATCAAACATCTCCAATCGAAAATCAAATCAAGAGTCGGCTTTCTATTCCGCAACAAAGCCTCCTTCACTCACGCTGCCAAGCTTACCCTAGTAAAACTGACTATCCTACCGATCCTCGACTTCGGCGATGTCATCTACAAAATGGCTTCCAACACTCTACTCAGCAAACTGGATGCAGTCTATCACAGTGCCATCCGTTTTGTCACTAAAGCACCTTACACCACCCACCACTGCGACTTGTATGCTCTAGTCGGCTGGCCCTCACTACATATTCGTCGCCAGACCCACTGGCTCCAGGTCATCTACAAGTCCATGCTAGGTAAAGCTCCGCCTTATCTCAGTTCACTGGTCACGATGGCAACACCCATCCGTAGCACGCGCTCCAGCAGGTGTATCTCACTGATCATCCCTAAAGCCAACACATCATTTGGCCGCCTTTCGTTCCAGTACTCTGCTGCCTGTGACTGGAACGAATTGCAAAAATCACTGAAGTTGGAGACTTTTATCTCCCTCACCAACTTCAAACATCATCTATCCGAGCAGCTAACCGATCGCTGCAGCTGTACATAGTCTATAGGAAAATAGCCCACCCATTTTCACCTACCTCATTCCCATACTGTTTTTATACTGTTTTTATTTATTTATTTTTCTGCTATTTTGCACACCAATATCTCTACCTGTACATGACCATCTGATCATTTATCACTCCAGTGTTAATCTGCAAAATTGTATTATTCGCCTACCTCCTCATGCCTTTTGCACACATTGTATATAGACTGCCCATTTTTTCTACTGTGTTATTGACTTGTTAATTGTTTATTCCATGTGTAACTCTGTGTTGTCTGTTCACACTGCTATGCTTTATCTTGGCCAGGTCGCAGTTGCAAATGAGAACTTGTTCTCAAATAGCCCACCTGGTTAAATAAAGGTGAAATAAAAAAAAATAAAAAAAATGTATGTATGTATGTATGTATGTATGTATGTATGTATGTATGTATGTATGTATGTATGTATGTATGTATGTATGTATGTATGTATGTATGTATGTATGTATGTATGTATGTATGTATGTATGTATGTATGTATGTATGTATGTATGTGTGTGTGTGTGTGTGTGTGTGTGTGTGTGTGTGTGTGTGTGTGTGTGTGTGTGTGTGTGTGTGTGTGTGTGTGTGTGTCTGCCCATCATCATAAACTGCAGCCTGATATCCCCAAAGGGGGTCTGGCACATCTGCGAGCCCCTGATATTATTTAGACACATGCGAGTGTTGCCAGCATAATGCATCATCATCATGATTGACTTGTTCCTGAGGATCCTAGCAGTAAGGCCTTCTTAAAGGATTACTCCGGTCTTGGACCACTGCCCATGGTACAGTAGACCTCAACACACACACACACACACACACACACACACACACACACACACACACACACACACACACACACACACACACACACACACACACACACACACACACACACACACACACACACACACACACACACACACACACACACACACACACACACACACACACACACACACACACACACACACACACACACACACACACACACACACACAGTACATCTCCACCAGACATCTCTTCTTTGTGTTGACTGCCTTTTACAGCCTCTTTGTTTCCTCTCTTGTTTCCATTCTTCATTCAAATCCCTTTCCTCCTTAGACAACCATTGGCAGTCAGCCATTTGCAAGAAAGAGAGAGGGAGAAAAAATGGGGGTAGACAGAGAGAGTGTGAGAAAGAGAGTGTGGGAAAGAGAGAGAGCGCGGTAAAGTGATAGAGCGGGAAAAGAGAGAGAACGAAAGAGAGGCGTGTTCACTCCCGCCCCTTAAAGTGAGGAGAGTTGGCATCCAACTTGAGGGAGTCTTCCTGAAAGTGGCAACAGAGCTCCAGCTCCAGGTTTAACGGTAACATTCTGCGACATCTCCATTTCACACGTAAGGAGAGGTTGAAGGGTGGCGTTCCATATCCCGCGGTGACCTCTTCACGTCGTACGTAAGTGCGGGAGCCACGGCAGATGGTGGAAAATTGGCGCCGTTGCCTAGACCATATGGAGCATATGCAAGGGGTTTCTTTGGAGAGGTGGGAGGCTGGGCGCGAGCTGAGGACTGGCGCCCGCGGAGTCTGCACGGGCAGGCAACTGACATTGGCGCGGACGTGAGGGTACAAGCGAGCCCAGCCTTTGCTGAGTCTCCTCCACTTTGACAAACCACAGGACACACACAGAGGGGCCCGGGAGAAAATGCAAAGTGATGTACACCTTCAGATCAGTCACTCATATATAGGCTGACATTTTGATGCTGAAACAATTGCTGCAGAGATGTTAGGAACAATTAGCGAACTATGCAAAAGCTACCAGCATTGGATTAAAACATGTTTAAGTATACATTTGTGTTACTATACATGCATGTGTGTGTGTGTGTGTTCACTATACCCCATACTACTCCATGGTTTGAGGCCAGCAGTCATTATGTGTGATGCAGTGCTATAAAGCATGGTTGGACAGAGCAGAGCAGATAGGAGTGAGGAATACGGATGGGCATGTATTGAGTGAGACTGCAACAGGCTCATAGATCTCCTGTAGCAGAAGCGCTGTAGGCCTGTCATACAGGCTGTTTGACTGAGTGTCCACACGTGCATGCACGCAGTCACACACACACACAGCCTCTTATTTTCCTTTCACTCTCCCTATCACTCCCCCTCACCTCCACCGACAAATCACGCCCCCCCCACCATAACACTCCCCCTCCGCCTCCCTCCCTCCAATACTGTCCCTTTCTCTCTCAGATCAGACTCTTGCGCTGAAAATCCTTCAGTGGGATGGATGAACGTGCACAAACCATTCATCATCACCCTTATCCTCCACCCCCACCACTGTTTTTATATCAGCCAGCAGTCAACCTGACAACTGATATCCCAGTCTCTCTCTCTCGCTCTCTCTCTCACCCCTTTTCTTTCTTCTCCCAGTCTCAAACACTCTCACTCCCCATTTTTTTCATCCCTCTCCACAACCACCTCTCCCTTTCCCTTTCCCTTTCCCTTTCCCTCTCCCTTTCCCTTTCCCTTTCCCTTTCCCTTTCCCTTTCCCTTTCCCTTTCCCTTTCCCTTTCCTTTCCTTTCCCTTTCCCTCTCCCTTTCCCTTTCCCTTTCCCTTTCCCTCTCCCTTTCCCTTTCCCTTTCCCTTTCCCTTTCCCTTTCCTTTCCCTTTCCCTTTCCCTTTCCCTCTCCCTTTCCCTTTCCCTTTCCCTCTCCCTTTCCCTTCCCTTTCCCTTTCCCTTTCCCTTTCCCTTTCCCTTTCCCTTTCCCTTTCCCTTTCCCTTTCCTTTCCCTTTCCCTTTCCCTTTCCCTTTCCCTTTCCCTTTCCCTTTCCCTTTCCCTTTCCCTTTCCCTTTCCTTTCCTTTCCCTTTCCCTTTCCCTTTCCCTTTCCCTTTCCCTTTCCCTTTCCCTTTCCCTTTCCCTCTCCCTTTCCCTTTCCCTTTCCCTCTCCCTTTCCCTTTCCCTTTCCCTCTCCCTTTCCCTTTCCCTTTCCCTCTCCCTTTCCTTTCCCTTTCCTTTCCCTTTCCCTTTCCCTCTCCCTTTCCCTTCCCTTTCCCTTTCCCTCTCCCTCTCCCTTTCCCTTTCCCTCTCCCTTTCCCTCTCCCTTTCCCTTTCCCTTTCCCTTTCCCTTTCCCTCTCCCTCTCCCTTTCCCTTTCCCTTTCCCTTTCCCTTTCCCTTTCCCTCTCCCTCTCCCTCTCCCTTTCCCTTTCCCTTTCCCTTTCCCTTTCCCTCTCCTTTCCCTTTCCCTTTCCCTCTCCCTTTCCCTTTCCCTTTCCCTTTCCCTTTCCCTTTCCCTTTCCCTCTCCCTTTCCCTTTCCCTTTCCCTCTCCCTTTCCCTTTCCCTTTCCCTCTCCCTTTCCCTCTCCCTTTCCCTCTCCCTTTCCCTTTCCCTTTCCCTTTCCCTTTCCCTTTCCCTTTCCCTTTCCCTTTCCCTCTCCCTCTCCCTCTCCCTTTCCTTTCCCTTTCCCTTTCCCTTTCCCTCTCCCTTTCCCTTCCCTTTCCCTCTCCCTTTCCCTCTCCCTCTCCTTTCCCTCTCCCTTTCCCTTTCCCTCTCCCTCTCCCTTTCCCTTTCCCTTTCCCTTTCCCTTTCCCTTTCCCTTTCCCTCTCCCTTTCCCTTTCCTTTTCCCTTTCCCTTTCCCTTTCCCTCTCCCTCTCCCTTTCCCTCTCCCTCTCCCTCTCCCTCTCCCTCTCCCTCTCCCTCTCCCTCTCCCTCTCCCTCTCCCTCTCCCTCTCCCTCTCCCTCTCCCTCTCTATCTCTGGGGTGTACCCTAGGGAGTGGCACCTTCGGAACAGGCTGTAAAAAGAGCCTATAAAAGACCAACACGGAGAACAAAGGGTAATGATGAAATTTAACTGCCTGCCTCCATGCACCTGGGGTCTGCATGGCCCTCATGTGTGTGTGTGGCGTGGGTGCTGAACCAGAACTGGCCTGTGAGGGGTCAACGTCATGGCAGGGCCGGGAGAGTTATCTCTTTATGAAGATGAACTATATATTCGGTAGGAGACTAAAATACACCTCCATAAAATGCGAACGACAAGGCAAATTTGAAGTATAAAAGTGGGGGACTAAGAGAGATGAAATAAATAGGTTGAGTGACAAGAGGGATACTGCAATTGAATCCCTTTGGAAACTTTGATGGAAGTCTGAATAATTTAGCAAAACAGTTTTATGTACAATATCTAATAAGGCAAAATATTGTTTAACATATAGTACCAGTCAAAAGTTTGGACACACCAGCTCATTCCAGGGTTTTTGTTAATGTTTGATTATTTTCTACATTGTCGAATAATAGTGAAGACATCGGAACTATGAAATAGCACATATGGAATCATGTAATAACCAAAAAAGTGTTAAACAAATCATAAAATATTTTATATTTGAGATTCTTCAAAGCAGACACCATTCGCATTGATGACAGCTTTTTATACTCTTAGCATTCTCTCAACCAGCTTCATGAGGTAGTCACCTGGAATGCATTTTAGCTAACAGGTGTGCCTTGTTTGAAGACCAAGTCCATATTATGGCAAGAACAGTTCAAAAAGCAAAGAGAAACAACAGTCGATCATTACTTTAAGACATGAAGGTCAGTCAATAGAGAACATTTTAAGAACTTTAAACTTTTCTTCAAGTACAGTCGCAAAATCAATCAATCAATCAAGCGCCATGATGAAACTGGCTCTCATGAGGACCACCACAGGAAAAGAAAGACCCAGAGTTACCTCTGCTGCAAATGATACGTTCATTAGAGTTACTGTACCAGCCTCAGCAATTACAGCCTAAATAAGTGCTTCACAGAGTTCAAGTAACAGACACAGCTCAATATCAACTGATCAGAGGAAACGGCGTGAATCAGGCCTTCATGGTAAAAATGTTGCAAAGAAACTACTACTAAAGGACACCAATAATAAGAAGAGACTTTCTTGGGCCAAGAGAGCGTCTGCTAAATTACTTAAATGTAAATGTAAATGTAAAGGCAAGCAATGGACATTAGACCAGTGGAAATCTGTCCTTTGGTCTGATGAGTCCAAATGAGTGATTTTTGGTTTCGACTGCCGTGTCTTTGTGAGACGCAGAGTAGGTGAACGGATGACCTCTGCATGTGTGAAGCATGGGGGAGGAGGTGTGATGTGTGGGAGTGCTTTTCTGGTGATTTAGTTCAAATTCAAGGCACCAAGGAACCAAATCAGCAGTGAGAATAGTGAGAATGCCAAGAGAGTAGTGAGAATGCCAAGAGTGTGGAAAGCTGTCATCAAGGCAAAGGGTGGCTACCTTAAAGAATCTCAAATATAAAACATTTTCTGATTTGGTTATGATTCCATGTGTTATTTCTTAGTTTTGATGTCCTCATTATTATTAAAAAATGTAGAAAATAGTAAAAATAAAGAAAAACCCTTGAATGAGTAGGTGTGTCCAAATTTTTGACTGTGTCACTACTTCCGCCGAAGTCGGTCCTTCTCCTTGTTCGGGCGGCGTTCGGGCGATCGACGTCACCGGCCTTCTAGCCACCGCCTATCCACTTTTCATTTTCCATTTGTTTTGTCTTTGTTTTACACACCTGGTTTCATTCACCCAATTACTTGTTTATTATTTAACCCTCTGTTTGTTTGTGAGTGATTGTTCGTTGTACACCGGTCATTTATTGTGGGCTTGCTATATTGCTTTGTATTTTGTATATTTTGAGTAAAGTACGTTGATTACTCATACCTGCTGTCCTGCGCCTGACTCTCTACACAGGGTCTGGCTCTCAACCCGAAACCTGCCCCTCCGCCTGCCCTGCCGGAAGCTGGGCCCGCGGTTTGTGGGGGCCATTCAAAGTCCTGAGGAGATTGAACGAGGTATGTTACTATTATTCAACCATGCTGGTCATTTATGAACATTTGAACATCTTGGCCACGTTCTGTTATAATCTCCACCCGGCACAGCCAGAAGAGGACTGGCCACCCCACATATGCTCTCTCTAATTCTCTCTTTCTTTCTCTCTCTCGGAGGACCTGAGCCCTAGGACCGTGCCCCAGGACTACCTGACATGATGGCTCCTTGCTGTCCCCAGTCCACCTGACTGTGCTGCTGCTCCAGTTTCAACTGTTCTGCCTTATTATTATTTGACCATGCTGGTCATTTATGAACATTTGAACATCTTGGTCATGTTCTGTTACAATCTCTACCCGGCACAGCCAGAAGAGGACTGGCCACCCCACATAGCCCGGTTCCTCTAGGTTTCTTCCTAGGTTTTGGCCTTTCTAGGGAGTTTTTCCTAGCCACCGTGCTTTTACACCTGCATTGTTTGCTGTTTGGGGTTTTAGGCTGGGTTTCTGTGCAGCACTTTGAGATATCAGCTGATGTACGAAGGGCTATATAAATAAATTTGATTTGATTTGATTTGATTTATGTTACAGGTTACAGCTTCCCCACGATTACCATATTAACCCCACGTTCCATGTGTCTCTCCTCAGGCAGGAGTCTGAGGTGTGGTAGGTTCCTTCACACCCTCTGGACATCGAGGGGGCCCTGGCGTATGCTGCTCGAGCCATCCTGGAGTCAAGGCCTTCAGTACCTCATGGAGTGGGAGGGGTACGGTCCGGAGGAGAGATGCTGGGTCCTGGTGTAGGACGTCTTGGACCCCTCTTTGCTGCAGGAGTTCCACCGCCCTGCGCCTCGTCCTCCGGGTCATCCCCGAGGTCGGTGTTGGTGCGCTGCTTGAGCTGCGCGTCAAGGGGGAAGGGGGGGGGGGGGGTACTGTCGGTCCCTCTCCTTGTTCGGGCAGTGTTCGGCGGTCGACGTCACCTGCCTGCTAGCCACCGCCGATCCACTTTTCATTTTCCATTTGTTTTGTCTTTGTCTTACACACCTGGTTTCACTCACCCAGTTACTTGTATATTATTTAACCTTCTGTTCCCCATGTTTGTTTGTGAGTGATTGTTTGTTGTACATCGGTCCGTTATTGTGGGCTCGCTATATTGCTTTGTATTTTGTCTATTTTGAGTAAAGTACTTTGATTACTCATATCTGCTATCCTGCGCCTGACTCTCTACACCAGCTATACACAGGACCATTACAGACTTGTACTGTATGTGTTTGCTGCCTTAATATTGTTTTACAATTTGTACTGAGGGCCAGAATGTGAAACAATTCTGACCACCGACTGTGATTCGTTCTGGATAACAGTGTCTGCTATGTAACTTATTTTCTATTCTTCTGAATTATGTGTGTATTTATTAGATGTTTTATTGCTAAGTATTACTGCACTGTTGGAACTAGAAACACAAACATAAACCAATACTTTATTTTTTAAATATTTTTTATTTAACCTTTATTTAGCTAGACAAGTCAGTACACTTTGATTTGATTAGATTGGATTTAATTTGATTTTCTAAATGACATGAATGTAATTTAAATTGTACAATCCCAGAAAGGTTTAGTGCACTTATGTCCATTCTGTGTTTCTCTGCCTCCTGTTGGTAGATAGGGCTGTTTTCTTGTGTCTGTGTCTGTGCCTATGTGTGTGTGTGTGTGTGTGTGTGTGTGTGTGTGTGTGTGTGTGTGTGTGTGTGTGTGTGTGTGTGTGTGTGTGTGTGTGTGTGTGTGTGTGTGTGTGTGTGTGTGTGTGTGTGTGTGTGTGTGTGTGTGTGTGTGTGTGTGTACATATACAATCACTGTCTGTGTCTGAGTGGGTTGTGTGTGTCAGTCAAAGCCTATTTTCAGTTCAGTGTCTGGCCTCTGCCCAGTGCTCTCTCCATGCCCCTGGGCTCAGATGCAGGCATGCCCACACCTCTCCCCACTGTGCCTCCCTCCTCCCGCCTCCCACCTGGCCAGGGCCGCAGCCTCTCAGCCTGGCATCCTGGCTTGGAAAATCACAATTTGATGGAACGGCCAGTCTGGAGGACAAAAAGAGAGGGAAAAAGAGTGAGAGGAGGGACAAGGAGAGAAGCGGAAGAGGAGGGACCAGTAGAGAAGAAGAAAAGGAGGGACAAGGAGAGAAGAGGAAGAGGAGGGACTAGAAGGGCAGAGAAAGAGGAGGGAAAGAGAAGGGGGAGGAGGGACAAGAAGAGAAGACGAAAAGGAGGGACCAGAAGAGTAGAGAAAGAGGAGGGACCAGTAGAGAATGGGAAGAGGAGGGACCAGTAGAGTAGAGGAAGAGGAGGGACCAGTAGAGAAGAAGAAAGGAGGGACAAGGAGAGAGGAGGAAGAGGAGAGACCAGTAGAGTAGAGAAAGAGGCGGGAAAGAGAAGGGGGAGGAGGGACAAGAAGAGAAGAAGAAAAGGAGGGACCAGAAGAGTAGAGAAAGAGGAGGGACCAGTAGAGAAGGGAAAGAGGAGGGACCAGTAGAGTAGAGAAAGAGGAGGGACCAGTAGAGAAGGGGAAGAGGAGGGACCAGTAGAGTAGAGGAAGAGGAGGGACCAGTAGAGTAGAGGAAGAGGAGGGACCAGTAGAGTAGAGGAAGAGGAGGGACCAGTAGAGTAGAGAAAGAGGAGGGACCAGTAGAGTAGAGAAAGAGGAGGGACCAGTAGAGAAGGGGAAGAGGAGGGACCAGTAGAGTAGAGAAAGAGGAGGGACCAGTAGAGAAGGGGAAGAGGAGGGACCAGTAGAGTAGAGGAAGAGGAGGGACCAGTAGAGGAAGAGGAGGGACCAGTAGAGTAGAGAAAGAGGAGGGACCAGTAGAGTAGAGAAAGAGGAGGGACCAGTAGAGAAGGGGAAGAGGAGGGACCAGTAGAGTAGAGAAAGAGGAGGGACCAGTAGAGTAGAGAAAGAGGAGGGACCAGTAGAGAAGAGGAAGAGGAGGGACCAGTAGAGTAGAGGAAGAGGAGGGACCAGGAGAGTAGAGAAAGAGGAGGGACCAGTAGAGAAGGGGAAGAGGAGGGACCAGTAGAGAAGGGGAAGAGGAGGGACCAGCAGAGTAGAGAAAGAGGAGGAACCAGTAGAGTAGAAGAAAATGAGGGACAAGGAGAGAGGAGGAAGAGGAGAGACCAGTAGAGTAGAGAAAGAGGAGGGAAAGAGAAGGGGGAGGAGGGACAAGAAGAGAAGGGGAAGAGGAGAGACCAGTAGAGTAGAGAAAGAGGAGGGAAAGATAAAGGGGAGGAGGGAGAAGAAGAGAAGGGGAAGAGGAGAGACCAGTAGTGTAGAGAAAGAGGAGGGAAAGAGAAGGGGGAGGAGGGACACTAAGAGAAGGGGAAGAGGAGAGACCAGTAGAGTAGAGAAAGAGGAGGGACCAGTAGAGTAGAGGAAGAGGAAGGACCAGGAGAGTAGAGGAAGAGGAGGGACCAGTAGAGTAGAGGAAGAGGAGGGACCAGTAGAGTAGAGGAAGAGGAGGGACCAGTAGAGTAGAGGAAGAGGAGGGACCAGGAGAGTAGAGGAAGAGGAGGGACCAGTAGAGTAGAGGAAGAGGAGGGACCAGTAGAGTAGAGGAAGAGGAGGGACCAGTAGAGTAGAGGAAGAGGAGGGACCAGGAGAGTAGAGGAAGAGGAGGGACCAGTAGAGTAGAGGAAGAGGAGGGACCAGTAGAGTAGAGGAAAAGGAGGGACCAGTAGAGAAGAAGAAAAGGAGGGACAAGGAGAGAGGAGGAAGAGGAGGGAAAGAGAAGGGGGAGGAGGGACAAGAAGAGAAGGGGAAGAGGAGAGACCAGTAGAGTAGAGGAAGAGGAGGGACCAGTAGAGTAGAGAAAGAGGAGGGACCAGTAGAGTAGAGGAAGAGGAGGGAAAGAGAAGGGGGAGGAGGGACAAGAATAGAAGGGGAAGAGGAGAGACCAGTAGAGTAGAGGAAGAGGAGGGAAAGAGAAGGGGGAGGAGGGACAAGAAGAGAAGGGGAAGAGGAGAGACCAGTAGAGTAGAGGAAGAGGAGGGAATGAGAAGGGGGAGGAGGGACAAGAAGAGAAGGGGAAGAGGAGAGACCAGTAGAGTAGAGGAAGAGGAGGGACCAGTAGAGAAGGGGAAGAGGAGAGACCAGTAGAGTAGAGGAAGAGGAGGGACCAGTAGAGTAGAGAAAGAGGAGGGACCAGTAGAGTAGAGGAAGAGGAGGGAAAGAGAAGGGGGAGGAGGGACAAGAATAGAAGGGGAAGAGGAGAGACCAGTAGAGTAGAGGAAGAGGAGGGAAAGAGAAGGGGGAGGAGGGACAAGAAGAGAAGGGGAAGAGGAGAGACCAGTAGAGTAGAGGAAGAGGAGGGAATGAGAAGGGGGAGGAGGGACAAGAAGAGAAGGGGAAGAGGAGAGACCAGTAGAGTAGAGGAAGAGGAGGGAAAGAGAAGGGGGAGGAGGGACAAGAAGAGAAGGGGAAGAGGAGAGACCAGTAGAGTAGAGGA
The DNA here is from genome assembly GCF_021184085.1 of Oncorhynchus gorbuscha. Lineage (NCBI taxonomy): Eukaryota > Metazoa > Chordata > Actinopteri > Salmoniformes > Salmonidae > Oncorhynchus > Oncorhynchus gorbuscha. The sequence continues at coordinate 56,616,586 of NC_060191.1, forward strand.
AGAGGAGGGAAAGAGAAGGGGGAGGAGGGACAAGAATAGAAGGGGAAGAGGAGAGACCAGTAGAGTAGAGAAAGAAGAGGGATCAGGAGAGAAGAGGAAGAGGAGGGAAAGAGAAGGGGGAGGTGGGACAAGAAGAGAAGGGGAAGAGGAGAGACCAGTAGATTAGAGGAAGAGGAGGGAATGAGAAGGGGGAGGAGGGACAAGAATAGAAGGGGAAGAGGAGAGACCAGTAGAGTAGAGAAAGAGGGGGGATCAGGAGAGAAGAGGAAGAGGAGGGACCAGTAGAGTAGAGAAAGAGGAGGGACCAGTAGAGAAGAAGAAAAGGAGGGACAAGGAGAGAGGAGGAAGAGGAGAGACCAGTAGAGTAGAGGAAGAGGAGAGACAAGGAGAGAAGAGGAAGAGGAGGGACCAGGAGAGAAGAGGAAGAGGAGAGACCAGTAGAGTAGAGGACGAGGAGGGACGAGGAGAGAAGAGGAAGAGGAGAGACCAGTAGAGTAGAGGAAGAGGAGGGAAAGAGAAGGGGGAGGTGGGACAAGAAGAGAAAAGGAAGAGGAGAGACCAGTAGAGTAGAGGACGAGGAGGGACGAGGAGAGAAGAGGAAGATGAGAGACCAGTAGAGTAGAGGAAGAGGAGGGAAAGAGAAGGGGGAGGTGGGACAAGAAGAGAAGAGGAAGAGGAGGGACCAGGAGAGAAGAGGAAGATGAGAGACCAGTAGAGTAGAGGAAGAGGAGGGACGAGGAGAGAAGAGGAAGAGGAGGGACCAGGAGAGAAGAGGAAGAGGAGAGACCAGTAGAGTAGAGGAAGAGGAGGGAAAGAGAAGGGGGAGGTGGGACAAGAAGAGAAGAGGAAGAGGAGGGACCAGGAGAGAAGAGGAAGATGAGGGACCAGGAGAGAAGAGGAAGATGAGAGACCAGTAGAGTAGAGGAAGAGGAGGGACGAGGAGAGAAGAGGAAGAGGAGGGAAAGAGAAGGGGGAGGTGGGACAAGAAGAGAAGAGGAAGAGGAGGGACCAGGAGAGAAGAGGAAGATGAGAGACCAGTAGAGTAGAGGAAGAGGAGGGACGAGGAGAGAAGAGGAAGAGGAGGGATCAGGAGAGAAGAAGATGTGAAGGGACCAGGAGAGAAGTGGAAGAGGAGGGAAAGAAGGGTGAGTGTGGCAGGACCTGACACAGACAGGGCCTCAATTTCTTACCCACAAACCCAGGCCATAAACCAAGGTAGAGCTCCAACCACGACCTTAGCCCCAGGCCTAATCCCAAACCAGTATACAGTTCCAGCCCTGAGCCTGTGGTACCCCTTCATCCCTCCAACTCCCTAAGCACCACAGAGTAGGCAGACTGGGCCAGATAGCACCAATATTTAATCTGTATTTTCATTCCTTTATTTTTCCATCGATCGAACGAAAGACTGACACAAACACACACAGTATTTCTCATATGTGTTCAGACACTGTGTCTCATCCAACATACTGAAATACATTTCAAATTTCCCCAATATTGCCGCCATCAGTCCAAACACCAAGCAAAAATCTCTCTCTCTGGGAATGTAGTGACCATTCCATTCCAGCCCTAATTCCAATCCCACGTAACCCACGCCACGCATAAATCACTTCCTCTATCCTCAAATGGCTTATTACTAAAAAGATTATGGGACACACATACAAACACAAACATGCTCATCCTCATTATCACCATATAAAGCCCCTCTGATGCAGTGGTGGAGGGGCCCCTATAGAGAGACTGAGAGCAGTCAGTTAGCACAAACACCAAACCATAGAGAATGATAGAGGACTCTAGTGCCCAAAAGCCTATTTTAGCATGGGCAGCACCATTTAAGACTTTCACTATTTTGAAGTGGTCAACTGGGTGGGACTGCCTATGGGTTAAGGAAGGATCACATAATTCCATCTGGGTCACAAGGAGGGATCAGCCAATGAACTATACTCAGGAAACTGCAGGTGGCAGTAAATCGCCAACCTTGGCTTTATATTTTCAAACAACACACTCTAGGTGGCAGTGTGCACCATTTACGTTTGTTTACCAACTCTTAGAAGTCATAGAAGAAGAAAATGGACTACTTCAAAGTGGAGATGGCCTCAATGGCACTGCCCGTGCGCTAAGAGATGCCTTAATGGGACAAATACAAAGACGAGTCCTCTATCATTCTCTATGGGCCCAACACACACAAACACACACACAAGCTCACTGAGTGGCGTTACACTGCCACAACACTAAGAGTGATCAATAGAGGGGGCGAGTGAGAAAGAGAGGAGGAAGAAACAGAGTGGGAAGAGGGGAGAGGGGGTAGGAGAGACAGTCGGGTCGGAGGTATGTAGAGGAGAGAAACTGCAGGTGGGGATGATCTGAGGGAAGGAGAGAAGGAGAAAGTACAAAACAGGAGAAGAAGAAAGAAAGAGGTGGGTAGGAGAGAAAGAGAGAGCTATTTAATGAAAAGGAGAATAGGAAGAGCAGGAGGGAGGAGGGAAGACTGGGCACTACCGCCGACATAACTGGCACAGAGCACAGGCCCCCTATTGCTTTTTGGATCTGCCAATTCCAATGTAATAACAGATAAATAGAGAGGACTCATCAGGACACAAACAGCTTAGGCTTTTGCCAAAGGGGAGAAAGAGGAGAAAAAGAGAGCGAGACAGAGTGACAGAAAGAAAGAGAGGGAGCCGATAGTTGTTGGCTGTTAGCTGGCGCCGGGCTCTCCGCTGGAGCCCTGCACTCCAGCCCCACTGTCACAGTGAATGATAAAGCAGACAGATTGCCCCTGAAACGGCAGACTCCCCGATCCCCCGGCTAGCCCTGGAGGTCAACACAAGCGTGCCTCTTTAGCCATTCACCAGTTAATGTGCCATTTTGTTTTCTTGCGAACCTCGAGGAGAATTTATCACAATGTGCAGTGGCTCTGGGCAAATACAAATAAAATGCTCTTTTGCTGCAATTTTCTTAATTGGCCACTGTGGGGATGGGCCGACTCATAGCGGTGGATAGTCTCCCCTGCCAAGGCAGCTTGTAGATGTTCACAGAGATCACCCTCCCCTGTTATTGGCCTAACTAACACTCCCACCAAACACCCACTCACCCCCATGACCACTGTTACATTTCTTTGTTTCTCAATTCAATTCAATTTTCATTTTAAGGGCTCTCTCTATCTGTCTTTCCATTTCTACTAATAGTACGCTAGCAACAATATCTTTTTTTTTTAAAACCTTTATATAACTAGGCAAGTCAGTTAAGAGCAAATTCTTATTTTCAATGACATTCTAAGAACAGTGGGTTAACTGCCTTTTCCAGGGGCAGAACAACAGATTTGTACCTTGTCAGCTCAGGGATTTGATCCTGCAACCTTTCGTTTACTAGTCCAACATTCTAACCACTAGGCTACCTGCCTCCCCAGTTAAGGCATGAATGACGAAAATGGGAAAGAGGAGAGGAAAGGAGAGGAGTAAGACAAGCAGAGGAGACGCAAGATAAAGAAAATATGGGGGGGGGGGGGTAGATAACAGAGACAGAGACAAGCAGATGAAGAGAGGCAGGGAGAATGAAAGAACAACGGGAGAGTACAGTAAATGTGTGGTTTGGATCCAGCTGTAGTGTGAGCAGGCAGGCAGGCCAGCCAGCCAATAGGAGGGTTAGCAGGGTGGCCTCTCCTCTCCTAGGGCTGGCCACACGCTAATTACCCAGGTTTTGTTCAGGAAATTATCTCTGCTGTTTCACAGCAAATTAACCATGAAAATCAACAAACCAAAAAATAGAGCAGGAATCGTTGGCGGAGGTTTCCCTTCATCTCTCACACTCTCTCTCTCTTGCTCTCTCCCCCTTCTCGCTCTCCCTCTCTCTCCCTCTCTCTCACTCTCACTCTTGCTCTCTCTCTCCCCTCTCGCTCTCCCTCTCTCGCTCTCCCTCTCTCTCACTCTCTCTCTTGCTCTCTCTCCCACCTCTCTCTCTCCCTCTCTCTCCCTCTCTCTCACTCTCTCTCTTGCTCTCTCCCCCCTCTCGCTCTCCCTCTCTCTCACTCTCTCTCTCTCTTGCTCTCTCTCCACCCTCTCGCTCTCCCTCTCCCTCTCCCTCCCTCTCTCTCACTCTCGCTCTCCTTCTCTCTCTCTTTCTCTCGCTCTCTCTTTACCTTCCTAATGCTCAAACTAAGAGCCCTTTTCTTTATCGCCTAAGTCTTACTTGTTGCAAAAAGAGAGACAAAAAGCATTGTGCATGCTGCAAGGTTGTGATAGGCTGTCAGTATTGATCCCAGGATCTTAATTGGCTCGTGA
>NC_060191.1:56625859-56630859 GCF_021184085.1 Oncorhynchus gorbuscha
GATTTTAAAAAAGGACGGAGATGAACTGAATTTAGCGTTCAGCTTTAAGATTGATGGATTTGATTATGTCTTCTATGCATCTACTGAATCAATGAAATGGTTTGGCTGTGGAAGAGAGGGGCATTTGGTGCGTAGTTGTCCCGAGAATGAGCGCGCTGAGCCTAGTAGTAGCTCTAGTGCGGGTGAAACTAACACACCACCGCGAAGGGATGAACATGCTAAGGGTGCAGGGGAGAGAGTAGGTGGGCAGATGTGGTTTGAAAAGTAGGAGAGGAAGGCATTGTGGATACGGGGGCAATTGTGGTAGATCAGAACAAAGAGGGAGGGGAAACAGTAGGTGAGATTGCGACTGCCGTCGCTGAGGTGGTGCTGGAAAATGAAATTGGAGGTCAAGAGGAGATTGAAATAACGGAAAAGGAAGCGGATGTTTTCAAAATACCGAGGAGTAAAAGGAAGAATTTAAGGGGTGGTGAAGGGTCTAATTCTAAGAGAAAGGTAGAGATTGTTAGATCAGTTGAAGATGAACAAGGTGTGGAGATGGTGGAGTTCTCTTCTGGGGAGGATAGCGAGAGTGAGTCATCTGACACGTCACAACAATATAGTGAGATAAATGGGGTGGAAGGGAGGTATGGGATCGAGAAGATACGTCAATTTCTGAAGTTGATAAAAGGGAAGAAATATTTTCAGGATTACAATGTAACTGATTTTTTCCCTGAACGTGAATTGTTTATTGAATCAGCAAAGTCTCTGATGTCAAAAATTACAGGGGGAAGTTTGAAAAGCCCTGAAATTGCTAGACTCAAGAAAGTGGTCACGAGAGTGATAAGTGATGTAAATTCTAAAGAAAATGAAAGAGTTCAGTTGCAGTTTTAACTCTGTAAAGAGATGTGGTGGTTGTATCTTCCTCTGTATATTTTTTTCATCCATGAGCAGTTTTAAGATTTCTTCTTTAAACGTAAATGGGGCAAGAGATGTTAAAAAAAGAGCCATGGTGTATGAGTTAAATAGGGGAAAGGGAAGTGACATACATTTTCTACAAGAAACGCATTGTAATTTGGAAAAGGAAGTTATGTGGCAACAGGAGTGGGGGGGACAGTGGTGTGTTGTCATAAAAACTCAAAAAGTGGGGGTGTGGTTATCTTGTTCTCAAAAGGGTTTTTGCCTTTGTCATATGAGGTTGAAGAGGTAGTTGAGGGGAGGTTATTAAAAGTTAGAGCAAGGTATGAAAACATCACTATGTGTCTGATAAATGTATATGCCCCAGTGGTGACAGTTGAGAGGGTATGTTTTTTAGAGACATTATCAAATACCATTGAGAAATGTAACAAAGACGATTATTTATTTATTGCTGGGGATTTTAACTGCAGTTTCAACTGTTCTGCCTTATTATTATTCGACCATGCTGGTCATTTATGAACATTTGAACATCTTGGCCATGTTCTGTTATAATCTCCACCCGGCACAGCCAGAAGAGGACTGGCCACCCCACATAGCCTGGTTCCTCTCTAGGTTTCTTCCTTGGTTTTGGCATTTCTAGGGAGTTTTTCCTAGCCACCGTGCTTCTACACCTGCATTGCTTGCTGTTTGGGGTTTTAGGCTGGGTTTCTGTACAGCACTTTGAGATATCAGCTGATGTACAAAGGGCTATATAAATAAATACATTTGATTTGGTGAGAAGTAAGTTTCAGGGAATATCTGAAATGGATGCCTCATCCAAATTTTTCTTTGGTTTAGAGAAAAAGGATGGACAAATGGACAAAGAAAAATTATCAATTGTCTCAAATCAGCTGTTGGACAGCTCACTAGCCCTAGTGAAATTAGAAAGAGGGCAGTAGAGTTCTATGCTGAGCTCTACAAGTGTGAGTACAAAGAGGATAAAACAGTGACACAGCAGTTATTTGATGGGCTCCCAAAGGTGGCTGCAGAAGCTCAGGTTGAGCTTGAGCAACCATTGTCTTTGCAGGATTTATACACTGCATTAAAAGGCATGGAAAATGGAAGGGCACCAGGCATTGATGGGCTTCCCGTTGACTTTTTAAAGTCTTTTTGGGCTATGTTGGGAGAGGATTGGTTAGAAGTAGCTAATGATAGTTTAACCGGAGGGTTACTACCAATAAGCTGCAGAAGGGCTGTCCTCACCCTACTGCCCAAAAAGGGTGACCCGAGGGAGGTGAAGAACTGGAGGCTGGCGGCTTTATTGTGCACTGATTATAAGATATTGTCAAAGGCTTTGTCCAACAGGCTGAGGGAGGTGATGGGGCAAATCATTCATACGGATCAGTCCTACTGTGTTCCTGGCAGGCAGATAGGGGATAACATTTCTCTGATTCGTGATTTTTTGGACGTCTCTAGGGCTATTGGGTTGGATGCTGGTCTAATTTCAATTGATCAGGAAAAGGCATTTGACCGAGTTGAACATCAATATTTATGGCACACGTTTGAGGCGTTTGGGTTCAGCTCTGGTTTTATTGCCATGAAGGTGATATATGGTGACATGGAAAGTGTATTGAAGGTTAACGGTGGTTTGAGTGCTCCTTTTAAAGTGTGTAGAGGTATTAGGCAGGGATGTTCTTTGTCAGGAATGTTATATGCCATTGCTATAGAGCCACTACTAAATAGCATTAGAAGTCGCATTGCAGGGGTGTGCCTTTCAGAGGATATTCCTCCCATTCGTCACTCAGCCTATGCTGATGATGTAGTTGTGTTAGTGAAAAATCAAGCGGAGGTGGATAGCTTGAGTCTAATGGTTGATCGTTTTAGGGGAATATCCTCTGCAAAGGTAAATTGGGAAAATAGTTGTGCTTTACAGATTGGAGAATGGTCTGGAGGGATCATGGCTTTGCCAGGGGGGCTAGAATGGTGTAAGGGAGGTTTTAAGTATCTCGGAGTGTACCTAGGAAATGAGGGGACTATGGAAAAAAATTTGAGTGGGGTGGTTGAAATGGTGGAAGGGAGGATGAGGAGATGGCGTTGGTTACTATCTTGTATGTCATATAGGGGGCGCACTATTATAGTTAACAATGTGATTGCCTCTGCACTGTGGCATCGGTTGTCAGTTTTAGAACCACCATCTGGCCTTCTGGCTAAGATACAGGCAATTATTGTGGTTTTCTTTTGGGATAAATATCACTGGGTTCCACAAAGTGTTTTGTATTTGTCAAAAGAGGAGGAGGGACAAGGTCTTGTACATCTTGTTAGTAGGGCTGCTGCTTTCCGGTTTCAGTTTATTCAAAGGTTGCTTTATGGACCGGAAAATGTGGTGTGGAGAGGGGTGGCAGGTCTTATATTACAGAGGATTGGAGGATTAGGTTTAAAGAAGGCTTTATTTCTGGTTGATAGTAGCCAGATTTCTAGGGAGGGAGTACCTCCATTTTACAGAGGCCTTCTCAGAGTGTGGAGCATAATGAAGGTGTCCAGACGAACTTCAGCGGAGTCAGTGCATTGGCTGTTGGAGGAACCTCTGGTGTATGGGGCAAGACTGGATTGTACAACTGCAGCTGTTCCACATTTCTCCAAGATTCTGGTGAAGGGGAAAATCATCACCTTAAAACAGTTAATGGCCATGGCTGGGCCCGCCTTAATGGATGGAAGACGGGTGGCAGAACATTTGGGGATGAGGTCGGAAAGGATTGTCGGACAAATGCTGGGGAGTTGCAGGAAGGCTCTGTCAGCGGAAGAATGGGGTATGCTTAGTAGTCACAAGAAGAAGGTACAAGATGAAGACGTCTCATTTCCAAGACTAGGGATTACACCAAATATCCCAGAGTCAGAAAGAAAGGCGTTATTGCTAGATTTGAGAGGGTGAGAGGAGGTGGGTTTGGAGGAGGTGAATGGAAAGGACTTGTATAGGGGGTGTGTCAAGGTGTTGAATAAAGATAAATAGAAAAATAGAAAAGACACTCCATGGAGGGTAAAATTGGGCATTGATGACAAGGTAAAGCCACCGTTACAAAGGGGTACTGGTGATATGCAATGGAGGGTTTTACATGGCATCATTGCAGTTAATGATTTTGTATCTGTTATTAACTCAGATGTTAGAGATGGATGTCCTTTTTGTAATATAAGAGAAACCATTTTTCACTGTTTTATGGAGTGTGAGAGGATAAAACCTCTATTGGAAATGCTGGAATCTTTGTTTAAAGCTGTAGGGGAGTTTTTCAATAACACTGTTTTTATTTTGGGGTTTCAATATAGTAAACAACAGAAAAGAAAATGTCAAATGTTAAATTTTATTTTGGGACAAGCTAAGATGTAAATTTTTCTGAGTAGGAAACATAAGATAGAAATGGGATATGGGCAAGATGTAAGATGTGTTTTAAAGGATTTAGTGAAAGCAAGAATAAAAGTAGATTTTGAGTTCTTTTCAGCTGTAAAAGATCTCCTATTATTTGAGGAGAGGTGGGCCTACGAAGGAGCGCTTTGTTTTGTAGATTATTTTTTGCTGATGAAATAAGTTGAATGTATTTGTTATGTATTTATTTTTGTTTAGGAATTACATTTGTTGTTTCATTTCTGAAAAGGCAGTGTGTCATTATTTATGTTAACACTTGAGTAAAAATAAAGGTTTTATAAAAACTCAAAAACTCTCTCTGCCTCTCTCTGGGAATGATGTGTTTTGTCAGGAGTGTCTGTTTGGTGGCAGGACGAGGGTTAAATCCTCGACCTTGAGTGTGTTAGTGGAGACTGAACACAGTGCTCAGCTGTGGGCGCTGCATGGGCCTATTAACACCTCTCACTCAACCCTACCATGGGCCACCACTGCTAACAGTACTGACACACACACACACGCATGCACACACACACACACATACACACATGGATGCACACACACACACACACACACACGCACGCACGCACGCACGCACGCATGCACGCACGCACTCACGCACTCACGCACACACACACACACACACACACACACACACACACACACACACACACACACACACACACACACACACACACACACACACACACACACACACACACACACACACACA
>NC_060191.1:56635859-56680859 GCF_021184085.1 Oncorhynchus gorbuscha
CTCCTGCTCGCCCCCTCGCACGTCCTCCTGCTCGCCCCCTCACACGTCCTCCTGCTCGCCCCCTCGCACCCTAATCCCTTTATGCCAAATTCACTCAAGAGTAAGCATGTGTGAAATTGCGGACTTTCTAATACACATGCTGTGGTCTGGGCTGGCCCCAGAGGTGACTGTGGGATACTGCAGGGTGTCTACAACAGACAGACTGCAGAGGTGAATCATGTCATAATCAACGATGTTTAACCACTCTTCTTAGCCTGGAAAAATGGCTTCCATCGTATATCTACATGCAGGTTAGACAATGTCCATGTTTGAAGAAAGACACACAGTGTCTTCAGAAAGTATTCCAACCCCTTGACTTTCTCCACATTTTGTTACGTTACAGCCTAATTCTAAAATTGATTAAACAACAATAAAATCCTCAGAAATCTACAACACCCCATAATGACAAAGCGAAAACAAGTCTTTCAACATTTTTGCAAATGTATTAAAAATAAAAAACAGAAATATATTATCAACATAAGTATTCAGACCCTTTGTTATGAGATTCAAAATTCAGCTGTTTCCATTGATCATCCTTGAGATGTTTCTACAACTTGATTGGAGTCCACCTGTGGTAAATTAAATTAATTGGACATGATTTGGAAAGGCACACACCGATCTATATAAGGTCCCACAGTTGACAGTTCATGTCAGAACAAAAACCAACCCATGAGGATCGAAGCAATTGTCTGTAGTTCCGAGACAACATTGTGTCGAGGCACAGATCTGGGGAAGGGTACAAAAAATGCCTGCAGAATTGAAGGTCCCCAAGAACACAGTGGCCTCCATCATTCTTGAATGGAAGAAGTTTGTAACTACTAAGACTCTACCTAGAGCTAGCCACCCGGCCAAACCGAGCAATCTGGGGAGAAGGGCCTTCCTCTGGGAGGTGACCAAGATCCCGATGGTCACTCTGACAGAGCTCCAGAGTTCACTTCTGGAGAAACATCCAGAAGTGAATCAGTGGTGGTGGCACCATCTCTACGGTGAAGCATGGTGGTGGCAACATCATGCTGTGGGATGTTTTCAGCGGCAGGGACTGGGAGAATAGTCAGGATCAAGGCACAGCTGAACGAAGCAAAGTACAGAGAGATCCTTGATGAAAACCTGTTCCAGGGCGCTCAGGACCTCAGACTGGGGCAAAGGTTCACCTTCCAACAGGACATAGACCCTAAGCACATAGCCAAAACAACACAGGATTGGCTTTAGGAATATCATAGAGTGGCCCAGCCAGAGCCCGGACTTCACCCGATCAAAGATCTCTGGAGAGACCTGAAAATAGCTGTGTAGCGACGCTCCTCATCCAACGTGACAGAGCTTTTATTTTAGTTTTTTTTTTTTTTACTAGGCAAGTCAGTTAAGAACAAATTCTTATTTTCAATGACGGCCTAGGAACAGTGGGTTAACTGCCTGTTCAAGGGCAGAATGACAGATTTTGTACCTTGTCAGCTCGGGAATTTGAACTTGCAACCTTTCGGTTACTAGTCCAATGCTCTAAACACTAGGCTACCCTGCCGCTTGAGAGAATCTGCAGAGAAAAATGGGAGAAACTCCTCAAATACAGGTGTGACAAGTTTGTAGAGTCATACCCATGAATAATTGATGCTATAATCGCTGCCAAAAGTGCTTCAACAAAGTACTGAGTAAAGGGTCTGAATAGTTATGTAAATGTAATATTTTTTATAAATTAGCACAAAAAAAAATCTAACCTGTTTTTGCTTTGTCTGTATGGGATATTGTGTGTCGATTGATGAGGGGGGAGGATAGACAATTTAATCCATTTTTGAATAAGACTGTAAAGTAACAACATTTGGAAAAAGTCAAGGGGTCTGAATACTTTCCAAAGACACTGTACAAGCTTACACAGGACTACAAATGAAAGCATTAGCAATCACTGCATTCTCAGAGTATTTGAACAGGGCCTTTCGTTCAGTATATTTCTCCTAGCCATACCTAATCATCCCAAACACCACACAATAAGACGTCAGTTACCGTCCATCTTTCTCATAGGCTACTTTAGTAAACGTAATAAGTATGTTTGTTATGTCTAATGTGCGCCCATTCTGGCTCTGATTGTGCGATTTGCCTTCTCTCTGGGCTCAGAGGGGACATTCGCTCCACGAGAGAGGCATTGCTGCTCTATTCCTTTGTTTGCTGAACATAACACATCCTTTCCCCCACTGTGCAGTAATATGGCTACTTGCTCAGTCAATTTTCATATCCCAGCCTCCAAGCACATTCAAGTATAGCAAATGATATGTGTGTGAGAATGGCAAATTCCAACTGAGCACCAAACTGGTGGTGTTTGTTGGAAGTTGGTAAAAGAATAAAAGCTGTAAATACTAGGGAACTAGTCTCAAAATGGTGTAAAAACTGTACATGTAAGTGTTTATTCTGTATGTCTTGAATTATATACCACAATTTAAAAGATGTACCAATATTCACAACCTCCCCACAACCTCCCCACAACCTCTCCACAACCTCCCCACAACCTCTCCACAACCTCCCCACAACCTCTCCACAACCTCTCCACAACCTCTCCTCCCTCATCAGCCTGTGTGCGTGTGCACTGCTTCTGAACTGAGGGGAAATCTGAGCAGAAAGTAGAACGGGGTATGAGGGACAGACAGGAAATAGAGGAGTAGTGGCCTGCGGTACAACGTCCTGCTAGCAGGTAACCATGGTGAAACACTAACTGAACATGACTCAGGACATCTCTCCGCATGGAGAACTACTGGGAATGCAGGCATTTGCTCCAACCCTGCTATAACACACCTAATTCAGCTCATCAATGTCCTGAAAAGCATCTGCTAAGTACAATGTCTGCTTAGTACAATGTCTAAACAAGCACAAAGCACGGCATTTCCCAACAAGATCTCACGGTTTGACTTGGTTTGACTTCGATATTCAACGTATGTCCAGTAGGGGATAAACATAACATTTCAACAGTTAAGTTTAGTCACTCATTCTGAATGTTTAAGGTAAGGGTTATGGTTTGGGATAGGCTTAAATCATTAAGTTTAGTCACTCATTCTGAATGTTTAAGGTAAGGGTTATGGTTTGGGATAGGCTTAAATCATTAAGTTTAGTCACTCATTCTGAATGTTTAAGGTAAGGGTTATGGTTTGGGATAGGCTTAACTCATTCAGTTTAGTCACGCATTCTGAATGTTTAAGGTAAGGGTTATGGTTTGGGATAGGCTTAAATCATTAAGTTTAGTCACTCATTCTGAATGTTTAAGGTAAGGGTTATGGTTTGGGTTAGGGTATAAACAATAAGCGGAGCTCGCGGTTTACGCCCATCCCCCGTCAATGACCTATCAAGCCTATTTGATGGTAATAACGCTCACCGTTGCCCCTAGTGGCCGGTTTTGAAGGTATCTCCTGACGTCCTGGGGACCTAGACAAACGTCCATTATCGCCTTGGGTCTCAAGTGACCTGTTTACCTTCCCAATCCAACAGCGATGCCAGTAACATACAAATGAACACTTTGACCAAGACTGTTTAAACCACAATGGACATGACAATGGTACGTTAACAATCAGTAGAGTCAATTCCTGGCTAGATGACACAATAGACCAAACTTAGAGCAAATCGAAACCCCAAGCCATCGACCCCATGGCCTGCATAGCTCCCAGATATGAGGGTTCATTGTTTCCACAAAGCCCTCTGTTCTATGTTCCCCTCTCTCTTTCTCTCCGGAAGGGTGTGATCAGCTTGGGGAGAGGCAGGCCGATAGGGAGTCCCCACTGAATCCCACTGAACAGATTAGATCAGTGGCCTGCCTGCCTCTCTGCCTCTGTCTCTCTCTCTCTCTCTCAATTCATTTCAATTTAAGGGGCTTTATTGGTATGGGAAACCTATGCTAACATTGCCAAAGCAAGTGAAATAGATAATAAACAAAAGTGAAATAAACAATAAAAATTAACAGTAAACAATACACTCACAGAAATTCAAAAAGAATAAAGACATTTTAAATGTCTTATTATGTCTATATACAGTGTTTCAATTATGTGCAAATAGTTAAAGTTCAAAAAGGAAAATAAATAAACATAAATATGGGTTGTAATTTACAATGGAGTTTGTTCTGCACTGGTTGCCCTTTTCTTGTGGCAACAGGTCACAGATCTTGCTGCTGTGATGGCACACTGTGGTATTTCACCCAGTAGATATGGGAGTTTATCAAAATCAGGTTTATTTTAGAATTCCTTGTGGGTCTGTGTAATCTGAGGGAAATATGTGTCTATAATATTATCATACATTTGGCAGGAGGATAGGAAGTGCAGCTCAGTTCTCTCTCTCTCTTTCTCTAGTTCTCTCTCTCTCTCTAGGTCTCTCTCTCTCTCTCTCTCTCTCTCTCTCTCTCTCTCTCTCTCTCTCTCTCTCTCTCTCTCTCTCTCTCTCTCTCTCTCTCTCTCTCTCTCTCTCACACGCACTCACATACACAAACAGACAGTGATCCAGCTCCCTGGAGATCAGAGGGATAACACTGTGCCGTGGCCTCTGGGAGTTGTGCAGAGAGAAGGAGGGGAGAGGCTAGCCCCAGAGCAGTGGAGAGGAGTAGTGTTGGACCATGGAAGGGGACCCTACTTGCCCTAAGACCTGGTGGCTCTGCCTTGTATTGGCAAGGCTCTCTCTCTCTCCCTCCCTCTCTTTCTCCCTTTCACTCGCTCTCTCTTAATTACTCTCTCTTTCTCTATCTCTCCCTCCCTCTCTTTCTCCCTTTCACTCGCTCTCTCTTAATTACTCTCTCTCTCTCTCTTTCTCTCTCTCTCTCTCTCTCTCTCTCTCTCTCTCTCTCTCTCTCTCTCTCTCTCTCTCTCTCTCTCTCTCTCTCTCTCTTAATTACTCTCTCTTTCTCTCTCTCTCCCTCCCTCTCTTTCTCCCTTTCACTCGCTCTCTCTTAATTACTCTCTCTTTCTCTCTCTCTCCCTCCCTCTCTTTCTCCCTTTCACTCGCTCTCTCTTAATTACTCTCTCTTTCTCTATCTCTCCCTCCCTCTCTTTCTCCCTTTCACTCGCTCTCTCTTAATTACTCTCTCTCTCTCTCTTTCTTCATTTATTTTCTCTCTCTCTCTCTCTCTCTCTCTCTCTCTCTCTCTCTCTCTCTCTCTCTCTCTCTCTCTCTTAATTACTCTCTCTTTCTCTCTCTCTCCCTCCCTCTCTTTCTCCCTTTCACTCGCTCTCTCTTAATTACTCTCTCTCTCTCTCTCTCTCTCTCTCTCTCTCTCTCTCTCTCTCTCTCTCTCTCTCTCTCTCTCTCTCTCTCTCTCTCTCTCTCTCTCTCTCTCTATCTCCACACTGCCCCCTGCCGCTCAGGTGCATGCTTGGGCTCTGTCCCCTAGTTGCTAGGCAACATGTTCCTTCGGCGGACACCCACCTGCCTTCAGGCTTCAGTGGTCTAAATGTGGTCTTAATTGCAAATTGAGTGGGAGAGCGGGCGGGAGAATGGACGGACGCCCCCTGAATGTGAAACAGGGAGCACATGCAGCCCAGCTCACCTTGTGGACGTGGGGGGACTCATCCAGAGGCAGTGACAGGGACAAGGAGCAGAGGAGAGGGAGAGGAGCAGAGGAGAGGAGACGGAGAGGAGCAGAGGAGATAGAGAGGAGCAGAGGAGAGGGAGAGGAGCAGAGGAGGGAGAGAGGAGCAGAGGAGAGAGCGATAAGCAGAGGAGAGGGAGAGGAGCAGAGGAGAGAGGAGCAGAGGAGAGAGAGATAAGCAGAGGAGAGGGAGAGGAGCAGTGGAGAGTGAGAGGAGCAGAGGAGAGGGAGAGGAGCAGAGAGAGGGAGAGGAGCAGAAGAGAGGGAGAGGAGCAGAGAGAGGGAGAGGAGTAGATAGAGAGAGGAACAGAGGAGAGGAGCAGAGGAGTTTGAGTGGAGCAGAGGAGAGGGAGAGGAGCAGAGGAGAGGGAGAGGAGCAGAGAGCGAGAGGAGCAGAGGAGTGTGAGAGGAGCAGAAGAGTGTGAGAGGAGCAGAGGAGTGTGAGAGGAGCAGAGAGAGGGAGAGGAGCAGAAGAGTGTGAGAGGAGCAGAGAGAGAGAGCAGCAGAGGAGAGGAGCATAGGAGTGTGAAAGGAGCAGAGGTGAAGGAGAGGAGCAGAGTATAGGGAGAGGAGCAGAGAAGGAGAGGAGCAGAGGAGTGTGAGAGGAGCAGAGGAGTGTGAGAGGATCATAGGAGAGGGAGAGGAGCATAGAGATGGAGAGGAGCAGAGAAGAGGGAGAGGAGCAGAGAGAGGGAGAGGAGCAGAGAGGGAGAGGAGCAGAGGAGTGTGAGAGGAGCAGAGGAGTGTGAGAGGATCATAGGAGAGGTAGAGGAGCAGAGAGATGGAGAGGAGCAGAGAAGAGTGAGAGGAGCAGAGGAGAGGGAGAGGAGCAGAGAGAGGGAGGGAGAGGAGCAGAGAGAGGGAGAGGAGCAGAGAAGAGGGAGAGGAGCAGTGGAGTGTGAGAGGAGCAGAGAGATGGAGAGGAGCAGAGGAGAGTGAGAGGAGCAGAGGAGAGGGAGAGGAGCAGAGAGAGGGAGAGGAGCAGAAGAGAGGGAGAGGAGCAGAGTATAGTGAGAGGAGCAGTGGAGAGTGAGAGGAGCCGAGGAGAGGGAGAGGAGCAGAGAGAGGGAGAGGAGCAGAAGAGAGGGAGAGGAGCAGAGTAGAGGGAGAGGAGCAGAGAGGGAGAGGAGCAGAAGAGAGGGAGAGGAGCAGAGAGAGGGAGAGGAGTAGATAGAGAGAGGAGCAGAGGAGAGGAGCAGAGGACTTTGAGTGGAGCAGAGGAGAGGGAGAGGAGCAGAGGAGAGGGAGAGGAGCAGAGAGGGAGAGGAGCAGAGGAGTGTGAGAGGAGCAGAAGAGTGTGAGAGGAGCAGAGGAGTGTGAGAGGAGCAGAGAGATGGAGAGGAGCAGAGGAGAGTGAGAGGAGCAGAGAGAGGGAGAGGAGCAGAGAAGAGTGAGAGGAGCATTGGAGTGTGAGAGGTAGAACCCAAAATGGTTTCACTTGTCTCACCTGCTCCCAATCTTCCCCCCTGGCTCTCGAGGGCGCCAGGCTGCCCTGCATTACCCACCCCTGCCACCATCATTACACACACCTGCTTTCCCTCGCTATGCGCATCAGCGATATTGGACTCACCTGGACACAATCACTTATTTATTAACTCCCCTCTATGTGTCAGTTCCCCAGCTCTGTCCCCAGCTCTGTCCCCAGCTCTGTTCCCAGCTCTGTCCCCAGCTCTGTCCCCAGCTCTGTTCCCAGCTCTGTTCCCAGCTCTCCCAGCTCTGTTCCCTGCTCTGTTCCCAGCTCTGTTCCCAGCTCTGTCCCCAGCTCTGTCCCCTGCTCTGTCCCCAGCTCTGTTCCCAGCTCTGTTCCCTGCTCTGTTCCCTGCTCTGTTCCCTGCTCTGTTCCCTGCTCTGTTCCCAGCTCTGTTCCCTGCTCTGTTCCCTGCTCTGTTCCATGCTCTGTCCCCAGCTCTGTTCCCTGCTCTGTTCCCAGCTCTGTTCTCTGCTCTGTTCCCAGCTCTGTTCCCTGCTCTGTTCCCAGCTCTGTTCTCTGCTCTGTCCCCAGCTCTGTTCCCAGCTCTGTTCTCTGCTCTGTTCCCAGCTCTGTTCCCAGCTCTGTTCCCTGCTCTGTTTCCAGCTCTGTTCCCAGCTCTGTTCCCTGCTCTGTTCCCAGCTCTGTTCCCAGCTCTGTTCTCTGCTCTGTTCTCTGCTCTGTCCCCAGCTCTGTTCCCAGCTCTGTTCCCTGCTCTGTCCCCAGCTCTGTTCCCTGCTCTGTTCCCAGCTCTGTTCCCAGCTCTGTTCCCAGCTCTGTTCCCAGCTCTGTCCCCTGCTCTGTTCCCAGCTCTGTTCCCAGCTCTGTTCTCTGCTCTGTTCCATGCTCTGTTCCCAGCTCTGTTCCCAGCTCTGTTCCCAGCTCTGTTCTCTGCTCTGTTCCCAGCTCTGTTCCCAGCTCTGTTCCCTGCTCTGTTTCCAGCTCTGTTCCCAGCTCTGTTCCCTGCTCTGTTCCCAGCTATGTTCCCAGCTCTGTTCTCTGCTCTGTTCCCTGCTCTGTCCCCAGCTCTGTTCCCTGCTCTGTTCCCAGCTCTGTTCCCAGCTCTGTTCTCTGCTCTGTCCCCAGCTCTGTTCCCTGCTCTGTTCCCAGCTCTGTTCCCAGCTCTGTTCCCTGCTCTGTTCCCAGCTCTGTTCCCAGGTCTGTTCTCTGCTCTGTTCCCTGCTCTGTCCCCAGCTCTGTTCTCTGCTCTGTTCTCTGCTCTGTCCCCAGCTCTGTTCCCAGCTCTGTCCCCAGCTCTGTTCCCTGCTCTGTTCCCTGCTCTGTTCCCTGCCCTGTCCCCAGCTCTGTCCCCAGCTCTATTCCCAGCTCTGTCCCCAGCTCTGTTCCCTGCTCTGTCCCCTGCTCTGTCCCCAGCTCTGTTCTCTGCTTTGTCCCCAGCTCTGTCCCCAGCTCTGTTCCCTGCTCTGTTCCCTGCCCTGTCCCCAGCTCTGTCCCCAGCTCTGTTCTCTGCTCTGTCCCCAGCTCTGTCCCCAGCTCTGTTCCCTGCTCTGTTCCCTGCCCTGCCCCCAGCTCTGTCCCCAGCTCTGTTCCCAGCTCTGTCCCCAGCTCTGTTCCCAGCTCTGTTCTCTGCTCTGTTCCCAGCTCTGTTCCCAGCTCTGTTCCCTGCTCTGTTTCCAGCTCTGTTCCCAGCTCTGTTCCCTGCTCTGTTCCCAGCTCTGTTCCCAGCTCTGTTCTCTGCTCTGTTCCCTGCTCTGTCCCCAGCTCTGTTCCCTGCTCTGTTCCCAGCTCTGTTCCCAGCTCTGTTCTCTGCTCTGTTCCCTGCTCTGTTCCCTGCTCTGTTCCCTGCCCTGTCCCCAGCTCTGTCCCCAGCTCTGTTCCCTGCTCTGTTCCCTGCTCTGTTCCCTGCCCTGTCCCCAGCTCTGTCCCCAGCTCTGTTCCCAGCTCTGTCCCCAGCTCTGTTCCCTGCTCTGTCCCCTGCTCTGTCCCCAGCTCTGTTCTCTGCTCTGTCCCCAGCTCTGTCCCCAGCTCTGTTCCCTGCTCTGTTCCCTGCCCTCTCCCCAGCTCTGTCCCCAGCTCTGTTCTCTGCTCTGTCCCCAACTCTGTCCCCAGCTCTGTTCCCTGCTCTGTTCCCTGCCCTGTCCCCAGCTCTGTCCCCAGCTCTGTCCCCAGCTCTGTCCCCAGCTCTGTTCCCTGCTCTGTCCCCTACTCTGTCCCCTGCTCTGTCCCCAGCTCTGTCCCCAGCTCTGTTCCCTGCTCTGTTCCCAGCTCTGTTCCCAGCTCTGTTCTCTGCTATGTCCCCAGCTCTGTCCCCAGCTCTGTTCTCTGCTCTGTCCCCTGCTCTGTCCCCAGCTCTGTTCTCTGCTCTGTCCCCAGCTCTGTCCCCTGCTCTGTCCCCAGCTCTGTTCTCTGCTCTGTCCCCAGCTCTGTCCCCTGCTCTGTCCCCTGCTCTGTTCCCAGCTCTGTTCCCAGCTCTGTCCCCAGCTCTGTTCCCAGCTCTGTCCCCAGCTCTGTTCCCTGCTCTGTCCCCAGCTCTGTTCCCTGCTCTGTTCTCTGCTCTGTTCCCTGCTCTGTTCTCTGCTCTGTTCCCAGCTCTGTCCCCAGCTCTGTTCCCAGCTCTGTTCCCTGCACTGTTCTCTGCTCTGTCCCCAGCTCTGTTTCCTGCTCTGTTCCCTACTCTGTTCTCTGCTCTGCCCCCGGCTCTGTCCCCAGCTCTGTTCTCTGCTCTGTTCTCTGCTCTGTTCTCTGCTCTGTCCCCAGCTCTGTCCCCAGCTCTGTTCTCTGCTCTTTTCTCTGCTCTGTTCCCAGCTCTGTCCCCTGCACTGTTCCCTGCTCTGTCCCCTGCTCTGTCCCCAGCTCTGTTCTCTGCACTGTTCCCTGCTCTGTCCCCAGCTCTTTCCCCAGCTCTGTTCCCTGCTCTGTCCCCAGCTCTGTCCCCAGCTCTGTTCCCTGCTCTGTCCCCTGCTCTGTCCCCTGCTCTGTCCCCAGCTCTGTCCCCAGCTCTGTTCCCTGCTCTGTCCCAGGCTCTGTTCCCAGCTCTGTTCTCTGCTCTGTCCCCAGCTCTGTTCCCAGCTCTGTTCCCTGCTCTGTTCCCTGCTCTGTCCCCAGCTCTGTCCCCAGCTCTGTCCCCAGCTCTGTCCCCTGCTCTGCCCCTGCTCTGTCCCCTGCTCTGTCCCCAGCTCTGTCCCCAGCTCTGTTCCCAGCTCTGTTCTCTGCTCTGTTCCCTGCTCTGTTCCCAGCTCTGTCCCCAGCTCTGTTCCCTGCTCTGTTCCCTGCTCTGTTCCCTGCTCTGTCCCCAGCTCTGTTCCCTGCTCTGTTCCCAGCTCTGTTCCCAGCTCTGTTCTCTGCTCTGTTCCCTGCTCTGTTCCCAGCTCTGTTCCCAGCTCTGTTCCCAGCTCTGTTCTCTGCTCTGTCCCCAGCTCTGTCCCCAGCTCTGTTCTCTGCTCTGTTCTCTGCTCTGTCCCCAGCTCTGTTCCCAGCTCTGTCCCCAGCTCTGTTCCCTGCTCTGTTCCCTGCTCTGTTCCCTGCCCTGTCCCCAGCTCTGTCCCCAGCTCTGTTCCCAGCTCTGTCCCCAGCTCTGTTCCCTGCTCTGTCCCCTGCTCTGTCCCCAGCTCTGTTCTCTGCTCTGTCCCCAGCTCTGTCCCCAGCTCTGTTCCCTGCTCTGTTCCCTGCCCTGTCCCCAGCTCTGTCCCCAGCTCTGTTCTCTGCTCTGTCCCCAGCTCTGTCCCCAGCTCTGTTCCCTGCTCTGTTCCCTGCCCTGTCCCCAGCTCTGTCCCCAGCTCTGTTCCCAGCTCTGTCCCCAGCTCTGTTCCCTGCTCTGTCCCCTGCTCTGTCCCCTGCTCTGTCCCCAGCTCTGTCCCCAGCTCTGTTCCCTGCTCTGTTCCCAGCTCTGTTCCCAGCTCTGTTCTCTGCTCTGTCCCCAGCTCTGTCCCCAGCTCTGTTCTCTGCTCTGTCCCCTGCTCTGTCCCCAGCTCTGTTCTCTGCTCTGTCCCCAGCTCTGTCCCCTGCTCTGTCCCCAGCTCCGTTCTCTGCTCTGTCCCCAGCTCTGTCCCCTGCTCTGTCCCCTGCTCTGTTCCCAGCTCTGTTCCCAGCTCTGTCCCCAGCTCTGTTCCCAGCTCTGTCCCCAGCTCTGTTCCCTGCTCTGTCCCCAGCTCTGTGCCCTGCTCTGTTCCCAGCTCTGTTCCCAGCTCTGTTCTCTGCTCTGTTCCCTGCTCTGTTCTCTGCTCTGTTCCCAGCTCTGTTCCCAGCTCTGTTCCCAGCTCTGTTCCCTGCACTGTTCTCTGCTCTGTCCCCAGCTCTGTCCCCAGCCTTGTTCTCTGCTCTGTTCTCTGCTCTGTTCTCTGCTCTGTCCCCAGCTCTGTCCCCAGCTCTGTTCTCTGCTCTGTTCTCTGCTCTGTTCCCAGCTCTGTCCCCTGCTCTGTTCCCTGCTCTGTCCCCTGCTCTGTCCCCAGCTCTGTTCTCTGCACTGTTCCCTGCTCTGTCCCCAGCTCTTTCCCCAGCTCTGTTCCCTGCTCTGTCCCCAGCTCTGTCCCCAGCTCTGTTCCCTGCTCTGTCCCCTGCTCTGTCCACTGCTCTGTCCCCAGCTCTGTCCCCAGCTCTGTTCCCTGCTCTGTTCCCAGCTCTGTTCCCAGCTCTGTTCTCTGCTCTGTCCCCAGCTCTGTCCCCAGCTCTGTTCCCTGCTCTGTTCCCTGCTCTGTCCCCAGCTCTGTCCCCAGCTCTGTCCCCAGCTCTGTCCCCTGCTCTGTCCCCTGCTCTGTCCCCTGCTCTGTCCCCAGCTCTGTTCCCTGCTCTGTTCCCTGCTCTGTTCCCTGTTCTGTTCCCAGCTCTGTTCTCTGCTCTGTTCCCTGCTCTGTTCCCAGCTCTGTTCCCTGCTCTGTCCCCTGCTCTGTCCCCAGCTCTGTTCTCTGCTCTGTCCCCAGCTCTGTCCCCAGCTCTGTTCCCTGCTCTGTTCCCTGCCCTGTCCCCAGCTCTGTCCCCAGCTCTGTTCTCTGCTCTGTCCCCAGCTCTGTTCCCTGCTCTGTTCCCAGCTCTGTTCCCAGCTCTGTTCTCTGCTCTGTCCCCAGCTCTGTCCCCAGCTCTGTTCTCTGCTCTGTCCCCTGCTCTGTCCCCAGCTCTGTTCTCTGCTCTGTCCCCAGCTCTGTCCCCTGCTCTGTCCCCAGCTCTGTTCTCTGCTCTGTCCCCAGCTCTGTCCCCTGCTCTGTCCCCAGCTCTGTTCCCAGCTCTGTTCCCAGCTCTGTCCCCAGCTCTGTTCCCAGCTCTGTCCCCAGCTCTGTTCCCTGCTCTGTCCCCAGCTCTGTTCCCTGCTCTGTTCCCAGCTCTGTTCCCAGCTCTGTTCTCTGCTCTGTTCCCTGCTCTGTTCTCTGCTCTGTTCCCAGCTCTGTCCCCAGCTCTGTTCCCAGCTCTGTTCCCAGCTCTGTTCTCTGCTCTGTCCCCAGCTCTGTTTCCTGCTCTGTTCCCTATTCTGTTCTCTGCTCTGTCCCCAGCTCTGTCCCCAGCTCTGTTCTCTGCTCTGTTCTCTGCTCTGTTCTCTGCTCTGTCCCCAGCTCTGTCCCCAGCTCTGTTCTCTGCTCTGTTCTCTGCTCTGTTCCCAGCTCTGTCCCCTGCTCTGTTCCCTGCTCTGTCCCCTGCTCTGTCCCCAGCTCTGTTCTCTGCTCTGTTCCCTGCTCTGTCCCCTGCTCTGTCCCCTGCTCTGTCCCCAGCTCTGTCCCCAGCTCTGTTCCCTGCTCTGTTCCCAGCTCTGTTCCCAGCTCTGTTCTCTGCTCTGTCCCCAGCTCTGTCCCCAGCTCTGTTCCCTGCTCTGTTCCCTGCTCTGTCCCCAGCTCTGTCCCCAGCTCTGTCCCCTGCTCTGTCCCCTGCTCTGTCCCCTGCTCTGTCCCCTTCTCTGTCCCCAGCTCTGTTCCCTGCTCTGTCCCCAGCTCTGTTCCCTGCTCTGTTCCCTGCTCTGTCCCCTGCTCTGTCCCCAGCTCTGTCCCCAGCTCTGTTCTCTGCTCTGTCCCCTGCTCTGTCCCCAGCTCTGTTCTCTGCTCTGTCCCCAGCTCTGTCCCCTGCTCTGTCCCCAGCTCTGTTCTCTGCTCTGTCCCCAGCTCTGTCCCCTGCTCTGTCCCCTGCTCTGTTCCCAGCTCTGTTCCCAGCTCTGTCCCCAGCTCTGTTCCCAGCTCTGTCCCCAGCTCTGTTCCCTGCTCTGTCCCCAGCTCTGTTCCCTGCTCTGTCCCCAGCTCTGTCCCCAGCTCTGTTCTCTGCTCTGTTCTCTGCTCTGTTCTCTGCTCTGTTCTCTGCTCTGTCCCCAGCTCTGTCCCCAGCTCTGTTCTCTGCTCTGTTCTCTGCTCTGTTCCCAGCTCTGTCCCCTGCTCTGTTCCCTGCTCTGTCCCCTGCTCTGTCCCCAGCTCTGTTCTCTGCTCTGTTCCCTGCTCTGTCCCCTGTTCTGTCCCCTGCTCTGTCCCCAGCTCTGTCCCCAGCTCTGTTCCCTGCTCTGTTCCCAGCTCTGTTCCCAGCTCTGTTCTCTGCTCTGTCCCCTGCTCTGTCCCCAGCTCTGTCCCCAGCTCTGTTCCCTGCTCTGTTCCCTGCTCTGTCCCCTGCTCTGTCCCCAGCTCTGTCCCCAGCTCTGTTCCCTGCTCTGTTCCCTGCTCTGTTCCCAGCTCTGTTCCCAGCTCTGTTCCCAGCTCTGTTCTCTGCTCTGTCCCCTGCTCTGTCCCCAGCTCTGTCCCCAGCTCTGTTCCCTGCTCTGTTCTCTGCTCTGTCCCCAGCTCTGTTCCCAGCTCTGTCCCCTGCTCTGTCCCCAGCTCTGTTCCCTGCTCTGTTCTCTGCTCTGTCCCCAGCTCTGTCCCCAGCTCTGTTCCCTGCTCTGTTCTCTGCTCTGTCCCCAGCTCTGTTCTCTGCTCTGTTCCCTGCTCTGTTCCCAGCTCTGTTCCATGCTCTGTCCCCTTCTCTGTCCCCAGCTCTGTTCCCTGCTCTGTCCCCAGCTCTGTTCCATGGTCTGTCCCCTTCTCTGTCCCCAGCTCTGTTCCCTGCTCTGTCCCCAGCTCTGTTCCATGCTCTGTCCCCTTCTCTGTCCCCAGCTCTGTTCCCTGCTCTGTCCCCAGCTCTGTTCCCAGCTCTGTTCCATGCTCTGTCCCCTTCTCTGTCCCCAGCTCTGTCCCCTTCTCTGTCCCCAGCTCTGTTCCCTGCTCTGTCCCCAGCTCTGTTCCCTGCTCTGTTCCCTGCTCTGTTCCCAGCTCTGTTTCCAGCTCTGTTCTCTGCTCTGTTCTCTGCTCTGTTCCCAGCTTTGTCCCCAGCTCTGTCCCCTGCTCTGTTCTCTGCTCTATTCCCAGCTCTGTCCCCAGCTCTGTCCCCAGCTCTGTTCCCAGCTCTGTCCCCTGCTCTCTCCCCTGCTCTGTCCCCAGCTCTGTTCTCTGCTCTGTCCCCTGCTCTGTCCCCTGCTCTGTCCCCAGCTCTGTTCTCTGCTCTGTCCCCAGCTCTGTCCCCTGCTCTGTCCCCTGCTCTGTTCCCAGCTCTGTTCCCAGCTCTGTTCTCTGCTCTGTCCCCAGCTCTGTTCCCTGCTCTGTTCCCTGCTCTGTTCTCTGCTCTGTCCACAGCTCTGTTCCCTGCTCTGTTCCCTGCTCTGTTCTCTGCTCTGTCCCCAGCTCTGTCCCCAGCTCTGTTCCCAGCTCTGTTCCCTGCTCTGTTCTCTGATCTGTTCCCAGCTCTGTCCCCAGCTCTGTTCCCAGCTCTGTTCCCTGCTCTGTTCTCTGCTCTGTCCCCAGCTCTGTTCCCTGCTCTGTTCCCTGCTCTGTTCTCTGCTCTGTCCCCAGCTCTGTCCCCAGCTCTGTCCCCAGCTCTGTTCTCTGCTCTGTTCTCTGCTCTGTTCTCTGCTCTGTCCCCAGCTCTGTCCCCAGCTCTGTTCTCTGCTCTGTTCTCTGCTCTGTTCCCAGCTCTGTCCCCAGCTCTGTTCTCTGCTCTGTTCCCTGCTCTGTTCCCTGCTCTGTTCCCAGCTCTGTTCCCAGCTCGGTCCCCAGCTCTGTCCCCAGCTCTTTCCCCAGCTCTGTTCCCTGCTCTGTCCCCAGCTCTGTCCCCAGCTCTGTTCCCTGCTCAGTCCCCAGCTCTGTCCCCTGCTCTGTCCCAGCTCTGTCCCCAGCTCTGTTCCCTGCTCTGTTCCCAGCTCTGTTCCCAGCTCTGTTTTCTGCTCTGTCTCCAGCTCTGTCCCCAGCTCTGTTCCCTGCTCTGTTCCCTGCTCTGTCCCCAGCTCTGTCCCCAGCTCTGTCCCCAGCTCTGTCCCCTGCTCTGTCCCCTGCTCTGTCCCCAGCTCTGTTCCCAGCACTGTCCCCAGCTCTGTTCCCTGCTTTGTTCCATGCTCTGCCCCCTGCTCTGTCCCCAGCTCTGTCCCCAGCTCTGTCCCCAGCTCTGTTCCCTGCTCTGTTCCCAGCTCTGTTCCCAGCTCTGTTTTCTGCTCTGTCCCCAGCTCTGTCCCCAGCTCTGTTCCCTGCTCTGTTCCCTGCTCTGTCCCCAGCTCTGTCCCCAGCTCTGTCCCCAGCTCTGTCCCCTGCTCTGTCCCCTGCTCTGTCCCCTGCTCTGTCCCCAGCTCTGTTCCCAGCACTGTCCCCAGCTCTGTTCCCTGCTCTGTTCCCTGCTCTGTCCCCTGCTCTGTCCCCAGCTCTGTCCCCAGCTCTGTTCCCTGCTCTGTTCCCTGCTCTGTTCCCTGCTCTGTTCCCAGCTCTGTTCCCAGCTCTGTTCTCTGCTCTGTTCTCTGCTCTGTTCCCAGCTCTGTCCCCAGCTCTGTCCCCT
Organism: Oncorhynchus gorbuscha; assembly: GCF_021184085.1. Classification (NCBI taxonomy): domain Eukaryota; kingdom Metazoa; phylum Chordata; class Actinopteri; order Salmoniformes; family Salmonidae; genus Oncorhynchus; species Oncorhynchus gorbuscha. Next base: position 56,651,624 of record NC_060191.1, read on the forward strand.
GCTCTGTTCTCTGCTCTGTTCCCAGCTCTGTCCCCAGCTCTGTCCCCAGCTCTGTCCCCAGCTCTGTTCCCAGCTCTGTCCCCTGCTCTCTCCCCAGTTCTGTTCCCAGCTCTGTTCTCTGCTCTGTCCCCAGCTCTGTCCCCAGCTCTGTTCCCTGCTCTGTCCCCAGCTCTATCCCCAGCTCTGTCCCCAGCTCTGTCCCCTGCTCTGTCCCCTGCTCTGTCCCCTGCTCTGTTCCCAGCTCTGTCCCCAGCTCTGTTCCCTGCTCTATTCCCTGCTCTGTTCCCTGCTCTGTTCTCTGCTCTGTTCCCTGCTCTGTTCCCAGCTCTGTTCCCAGCTCTGTTCCCTGCTCTGTTCCCTGCTCTGTTCCCAGCTCTGTTCCCAGCTCTGTTCTCTGCTCTGTTCTCTGCTCTGTTCCCAGCTCTGCCCCAGCTCTGTCCCCTGCTCTGTTCTCTGCTCTGTTCCCAGCTCTGTCCCCAGCTCTGTCCCCAGCTCTGTCCCCAGCTCTGTTCCCAGCTCTGTCCCCTGCTCTCTCCCCAGTTCTGTTCCCAGCTCTGTTCTCTGCTCTGTCCCCAGCTCTGTCCCCAGCTCTGTTCCCTGCTCTGTCCCCAGCTCTATCCCCAGCTCTGTCCCCAGCTCTGTCCCCTGCTCTGTCCCCTGCTCTGTCCCCTGCTCTGTTCCCAGCTCTGTCCCCAGCTCTGTTCCCTGCTCTGTTCCCTGCTCTGTCCCCTGCTCTGTTCCCAGCTCTGTTCCCTGCTCTGTTCCCTGCTCTGTCCCCTGCTCTGTTCCCAGCTCTGTCCCCAGCTCTGTCCCCAGCTCTGTTCCCTGCTCTGTTCCCAGCTCTGTTCTCTGCTCTGTTCTCTGCTCTGTTCCCAGCTCTGTCCCCAGCTCTGTCCCCTGCTCTGTTCTCTGCTCTGTTCCCAGCTCTGTCCCCAGCTCTGTCCCCAGCTCTGTTCCCAGCTCTGTCCCCTGCTCTCTCCCCAGCTCTCTCCCCAGCTCTGTTCCCTGCTCTGTTCTCTGCTCTGTCCCCAGCTCTGTCCCCAGCTCTGTCCCCTGCTCTGTTCTCTGCTCTGTTCCCAGCTCTGTCCCCAGCTCTGTCCCCAGCTCTGTTCCCAGCTCTGTCCCCTGCTCTCTCCCCAGCTCTGTCCCCAGCTCTGTTCTCTGCTCTGTTATCTGCTCTGTTCTCTGCTCTGTCCCCAGCTCTGTTCTCTGCTCTGTTCTCTGCTCTGTTCCCAGCTCTGTCCCCTGCTCTGTTCCCAGCTCTGTTCCCAGCTCTGTCCCCAGCTCTGTTCCCAGCTCTGTCCCCAGCTCTGTTCCCTGCTCTGTCCCCAGCTCTGTTCCCTGCTCTGTTCCCAGCTCTGTTCCCAGCTCTGTTCTCTGCTCTGTTCCCTGCTCTGTTCTCTGCTCTGTTCCCAGCTCTGTCCCCAGCTCTGTTCCCAGCTCTGTTCCCTGCTCTGTTCTCTGCTCTGTCCCCAGCTCTGTTCCCTGCTCTGTTCCCTGCTCTGTTCTATGCTCTGTCCCCAGCTCTGTCCCCAGCTCTGTTCTCTGCTCTGTTCTCTGCTCTGTTCTCTGCTCTGTCCCCAGCTCTGTCCCCAGCTCTGTTCTCTGCTCTGTTCTCTGCTCTGTTCCCAGCTCTGTCCCCAGCTCTGTTCTCTGCTCTGTTCCCTGCTCTGTTCCCTGCTCTGTTCCCAGCTCTGTTCCCAGCTCGGTCCCCAGCTCTGTCCCCAGCTCTTTCCCCAGCTCTGTTCCCTGCTCTGTCCCCAGCTCTGTCCCCAGCTCTGTTCCCTGCTCGGTCCCCAGCTCTGTCCCCTGCTCTGTCCCCAGCTCTGTCCCCAGCTCTGTTCCCTGCTCTGTTCCCTGCTCTGTTCCCAGCTCTGTTTTCTGCTCTGTCCCCAGCTCTGCTCTGTTCCCTGCTCTGTCCCCAGCTCTGTCCCCAGCTCTGTCCCCAGCTCTGTCCCCTGCTCTGTCCCCTGCTCTGTCCCCTGCTCTGTCCCCAGCTCTGTTCCCAGCACTGTCCCCAGCTCTGTTCCCTGCTCTGTTCCCTGCTCTGTCCCCTGCTCTGTCCCCAGCTCTGTTCCCTGCTCTGTTCCCTGCTCTGTCCCCTGCTCTGTCCCCAGCTCTGTTCCCTGCTCTGTTCCCTGCTCTGTCCCCTGCTCTGTCCCCTGCTCTGTCCCCAGCTCTGTCCCCAGCTCTGTTCCCTGCTCTGTTCCCAGCTCTGTTCCCAGCTCTGTTCTCTGCTCTGTCCCCAGCTCTGTCCCCAGCTCTGTTCCCTGCTCTGTTCCCTGCTCTGTCCCCAGCTCTGTCCCCAGCTCTGTCCCCAGCTCTGTCCCCTGCTCTGTCCCCTGCTCTGTCCCCTGCTCTGTCCCCAGCTCTGTTCCCTGCTCTGTTCCCTGCTCTGTTCCCTGTTCTGTTCCCAGCTCTGTTCTCTGCTCTGTTCCCTGCTCTGTTCCCAGCTCTGTTCCCTGCTCTGTCCCCTGCTCTGTCCCCAGCTCTGTTCTCTGCTCTGTCCCCAGCTCTGTCCCCAGCTCTGTTCCCTGCTCTGTTCCCTGCCCTGTCCCCAGCTCTGTCCCCAGCTCTGTTCTCTGCTCTGTCCCCAGCTCTGTTCCCTGCTCTGTTCCCAGCTCTGTTCCCAGCTCTGTTCTCTGCTCTGTCCCCAGCTCTGTCCCCAGCTCTGTTCTCTGCTCTGTCCCCTGCTCTGTCCCCAGCTCTGTTCTCTGCTCTGTCCCCAGCTCTGTCCCCTGCTCTGTCCCCAGCTCTGTTCTCTGCTCTGTCCCCAGCTCTGTCCCCTGCTCTGTCCCCAGCTCTGTTCCCAGCTCTGTTCCCAGCTCTGTCCCCAGCTCTGTTCCCAGCTCTGTCCCCAGCTCTGTTCCCTGCTCTGTCCCCAGCTCTGTTCCCTGCTCTGTTCCCAGCTCTGTTCCCAGCTCTGTTCTCTGCTCTGTTCCCTGCTCTGTTCTCTGCTCTGTTCCCAGCTCTGTCCCCAGCTCTGTTCCCAGCTCTGTTCCCAGCTCTGTTCTCTGCTCTGTCCCCAGCTCTGTTTCCTGCTCTGTTCCCTATTCTGTTCTCTGCTCTGTCCCCAGCTCTGTCCCCAGCTCTGTTCTCTGCTCTGTTCTCTGCTCTGTTCTCTGCTCTGTCCCCAGCTCTGTCCCCAGCTCTGTTCTCTGCTCTGTTCTCTGCTCTGTTCCCAGCTCTGTCCCCTGCTCTGTTCCCTGCTCTGTCCCCTGCTCTGTCCCCAGCTCTGTTCTCTGCTCTGTTCCCTGCTCTGTCCCCTGCTCTGTCCCCTGCTCTGTCCCCAGCTCTGTCCCCAGCTCTGTTCCCTGCTCTGTTCCCAGCTCTGTTCCCAGCTCTGTTCTCTGCTCTGTCCCCAGCTCTGTCCCCAGCTCTGTTCCCTGCTCTGTTCCCTGCTCTGTCCCCTGCTCTGTCCCCTGCTCTGTTCCCAGCTCTGTCCCCAGCTCTGTTCCCTGCTCTGTTCCCTGCTCTGTTCCCTGTTCTGTTCCCAGCTCTGTTCTCTGCTCTGTTCCCTGCTCTGTTCCCAGCTCTGTTCCATGCTCTGTCCCCTTCTCTGTCCCCAGCTCTGTTCCCTGCTCTGTCCCCAGCTCTGTTCCCTGCTCTGTTCCCTGCTCTGTCCCCTGCTCTGTCCCCAGCTCTGTCCCCAGCTCTGTTCTCTGCTCTGTCCCCTGCTCTGTCCCCAGCTCTGTTCTCTGCTCTGTCCCCAGCTCTGTCCCCTGCTCTGTCCCCAGCTCTGTTCTCTGCTCTGTCCCCAGCTCTGTCCCCTGCTCTGTCCCCTGCTCTGTTCCCAGCTCTGTTCTCTGTCCCCAGCTCTGTTCCCAGCTCTGTCCCCAGCTCTGTTCCCAGCTCTGTCCCCAGCTCTGTTCCCTGCTCTGTCCCCAGCTCCCCCAGCTCTGTTCCCTGCTCTGTCCCTCTGCTCTGTCCCCTCTGTTCTCTGCTCTGTCCCCAGCTCTGTCCCCAGCTCTGTTCTCTGCTCTGTTCTCTGCTCTGTTCCCAGCTCTGTCCCCTGCTCTGTTCCCTGCTCTGTCCCCTGCTCTGTCCCCAGCTCTGTTCTCTGCTCTGTTCCCTGCTCTGTCCCCTGTTCTGTCCCCTGCTCTGTCCCCAGCTCTGTCCCCAGCTCTGTTCCCTGCTCTGTTCCCAGCTCTGTTCCCAGCTCTGTTCTCTGCTCTGTCCCCAGCTCTGTCCCCAGCTCTGTTCCCTGCTCTGTTCCCTGCTCTGTCCCCAGCTCTGTCCCCAGCTCTGTCCCCAGCTCTGTCCCCTGCTCTGTCCCCTGCTCTGTCCCCTGCTCTGTTCCCAGCTCTGTCCCCAGCTCTGTTCCCTGCTCTGTTCCCTGCTCTGTTCCCTGTTCTGTTCCCAGCTCTGTTCTCTGCTCTGTTCCCTGCTCTGTTCCCAGCTCTGTTCCATGCTCTGTCCCCTTCTCTGTCCCCAGCTCTGTTCCCTGCTCTGTCCCCAGCTCTGTTCCATGGTCTGTCCCCTTCTCTGTCCCCAGCTCTGTTCCCTGCTCTGTCCCCAGCTCTGTTCCATGCTCTGTCCCCTTCTCTGTCCCCAGCTCTGTTCCCTGCTCTGTCCCCAGCTCTGTTCCCAGCTCTGTTCCATGCTCTGTCCCCTTCTCTGTCCCCAGCTCTGTCCCCTTCTCTGTCCCCAGCTCTGTTCCCTGCTCTGTCCCCAGCTCTGTTCCCCAGCTCTGTTCCCTGCTCTGTTCCCAGCTCTGTTTCCAGCTCTGTTCTCTGCTCTGTTCTCTGCTCTGTTCCCAGCTCCCCAGCTCTGTCCCCTGCTCTGTTCTCTGCTCTATTCCCAGCTCTGTCCCCAGCTCTGTCCCCAGCTCTGTTCCCAGCTCTGTCCCCTGCTCTCTCCCCTGCTCTGTCCCCAGCTCTGTTCTCTGCTCTGTCCCCTGCTCTGTCCCCTGCTCTGTCCCCAGCTCTGTTCTCTGCTCTGTCCCCAGCTCTGTCCCCTGCTCTGTCCCCTGCTCTGTTCCCAGCTCTGTCCCCAGCTGTCTCTGTTCCCTGCTCTGTTCTCTGCTCTGTTCTCTGCTCTGTCCCCAGCTCTGTCCCCAGCTCTGTTCTCTGCTCTGTTCTCTGCTCTGTTCCCAGCTCTGTCCCCAGCTCTGTTCTCTGCTCTGTTCCCTGCTCTGTTCCCTGCTCTGTTCCCAGCTCGGTCCCCAGCTCTGTCCCCAGCTCTTTCCCCAGCTCTGTTCCCTGCTCTGTCCCCAGCTCTGTCCCCAGCTCTGTTCCCTGCTCAGTCCCCAGCTCTGTCCCCTGCTCTGTCCCAGCTCTGTCCCCAGCTCTGTTCCCTGCTCTGTTCCCAGCTCTGTTCCCAGCTCTGTTTTCTGCTCTGTCTCCAGCTCTGTCCCCAGCTCTGTTCCCTGCTCTGTTCCCTGCTCTGTCCCCAGCTCTGTCCCCAGCTCTGTCCCCAGCTCTGTCCCCTGCTCTGTCCCCTGCTCTGTCCCCAGCTCTGTTCCCAGCACTGTCCCCAGCTCTGTTCCCTGCTTTGTTCCATGCTCTGCCCCCTCTGTCCCCAGCTCTGTCCCCAGCTCTGTCCCCAGCTCTGTCCCCTGCTCTGTTCCCAGCTCTGTTCCCAGCTCTGTTTTCTGCTCTGTCCCCAGCTCTGTCCCCAGCTCTGTTCCCTGCTCTGTTCCCTGCTCTGTCCCCAGCTCTGTCCCCAGCTCTGTCCCCAGCTCTGTCCCCTGCTCTGTCCCCTGCTCTGTCCCCAGCTCTGTCCCCAGCTCTGTTCCCTGCTCTGTCCCCAGCTCTGTTCCCTGCTCTGTTCCCTGCTCTGTCCCCTGCTCTGTCCCCAGCTCTGTCCCCAGCTCTGTTCCCTGCTCTGTTCCCTGCTCTGTTCCCTGCTCTGTTCCCAGCTCTGTTCCCAGCTCTGTTCTCTGCTCTGTTCTCTGCTCTGTTCCCAGCTCTGTCCCCAGCTCTGTCCCCTGCTCTGTTCTCTGCTCTGTTCCCAGCTCTGTCCCCAGCTCTGTCCCCAGCTCTGTCCCCAGCTCTGTTCCCAGCTCTGTCCCCTGCTCTCTCCCCAGTTCTGTTCCCAGCTCTGTTCTCTGCTCTGTCCCCAGCTCTGTCCCCAGCTCTGTTCCCTGCTCTGTCCCCAGCTCTATCCCCAGCTCTGTCCCCAGCTCTGTCCCCTGCTCTGTCCCCTGCTCTGTCCCCTGCTCTGTTCCCAGCTCTGTCCCCAGCTCTGTTCCCTGCTCTATTCCCTGCTCTGTTCCCTGCTCTGTTCTCTGCTCTGTTCCCTGCTCTGTTCCCAGCTCTGTTCCCTGCTCTGTTCCCTGCTCTGTTCCCTGCTCTGTTCCCAGCTCTGTTCCCAGCTCTGTTCTCTGCTCTGTTCTCTGCTCTGTTCCCAGCTCTGTCCCCAGCTCTGTCCCCTGCTCTGTTCTCTGCTCTGTTCCCAGCTCTGTCCCCAGCTCTGTCCCCAGCTCTGTCCCCAGCTCTGTTCCCAGCTCTGTCCCCTGCTCTCTCCCCAGTTCTGTTCCCAGCTCTGTTCTCTGCTCTGTCCCCAGCTCTGTCCCCAGCTCTGTTCCCTGCTCTGTCCCCAGCTCTATCCCCAGCTCTGTCCCCAGCTCTGTCCCCTGCTCTGTCCCCTGCTCTGTCCCCTGCTCTGTTCCCAGCTCTGTCCCCAGCTCTGTTCCCTGCTCTGTTCCCTGCTCTGTCCCCTGCTCTGTTCCCAGCTCTGTTCCCTGCTCTGTTCCCTGCTCTGTCCCTTGCTCTGTTGCCAGCTCTGTCCCCAGCTCTGTCCCCAGCTCTGTTCCCTGCTCTGTTCCCAGCTCTGTTCTCTGCTCTGTTCTCTGCTCTGTTCCCAGCTCTGTCCCCAGCTCTGTCCCCTGCTCTGTTCTCTGCTCTGTTCCCAGCTCTGTCCCCAGCTCTGTCCCCAGCTCTGTTCCCAGCTCTGTCCCCTGCTCTCTCCCCAGCTCTCTCCCCAGCTCTGTTCCCTGCTCTGTTCTCTGCTCTGTCCCCAGCTCTGTCCCCAGCTCTGTCCCCTGCTCTGTTCTCTGCTCTGTTCCCAGCTCTGTCCCCAGCTCTGTCCCCAGCTCTGTTCCCAGCTCTGTCCCCTGCTCTCTCCCCAGCTCTGTCCCCAGCTCTGTTCTCTGCTCTGTTATCTGCTCTGTTCTCTGCTCTGTCCCCAGCTCTGTTCTCTGCTCTGTTCTCTGCTCTGTTCCCAGCTCTGTCCCCTGCTCTGTTCCCAGCTCTGTTCCCAGCTCTGTCCCCAGCTCTGTTCCCAGCTCTGTCCCCAGCTCTGTTCCCTGCTCTGTCCCCTGCTCTGTTCTCTGCTCTGTTCCCTGCTCTGTTCTATGCTCTGTCCCCAGCTCTGTCCCCAGCTCTGTTCTCTGCTCTGTTCCCTGCTCTGTTCTCTGCTCTGTTCCCTGCTCTGTTCTCTGCTCTGTTCTCTGCTCTGTTCTATGCTCTGTCCCCAGCTCTGTTCCCAGCTCTGTTCCCTGCTCTGTTCCCAGCTCTGTTCCCAGCTCTGTTCTCTGCTCTGTTCCCTGCTCTGTTCTCTGCTCTGTTCCCAGCTCTGTCCCCAGCTCTGTTCCCAGCTCTGTTCCCTGCTCTGTTCTCTGCTCTGTCCCCAGCTCTGTTCCCTGCTCTGTTCCCTGCTCTGTTCTATGCTCTGTCCCCAGCTCTGTCCCCAGCTCTGTTCTCTGCTCTGTTCTCTGCTCTGTTCTCTGCTCTGTCCCCAGCTCTGTCCCCAGCTCTGTTCTCTGCTCTGTTCTCTGCTCTGTTCCCAGCTCTGTCCCCAGCTCTGTCCCCTGCTCTGTTCTCTGCTCTATTCCCAGCTCTGTCCCCAGCTCTGTCCCCAGCTCTGTTCCCAGCTCTGTCCCCTGCTCTCTCCCCTGCTCTGTCCCCAGCTCTGTTCTCTGCTCTGTCCCCTGCTCTGTCCCCTGCTCTGTCCCCAGCTCTGTTCTCTGCTCTGTCCCCAGCTCTGTCCCCTGCTCTGTCCCCTGCTCTGTTCCCAGCTCTGTTCCCAGCTCTGTTCTCTGCTCTGTCCCCAGCTCTGTTCCCTGCTCTGTTCCCTGCTCTGTTCTCTGCTCTGTCCCAGCTCTGTTCCCTGCTCTGTTCCCTGCTCTGTTCTCTGCTCTGTCCCCAGCTCTGTCCCCAGCTCTGTTCCCAGCTCTGTTCCCTGCTCTGTTCTCTGATCTGTTCCCAGCTCTGTCCCCAGCTCTGTTCCCAGCTCTGTTCCCTGCTCTGTTCTCTGCTCTGTCCCCAGCTCTGTTCCCTGCTCTGTTCCCTGCTCTGTTCTCTGCTCTGTCCCCAGCTCTGTCCCCAGCTCTGTTCTCTGCTCTGTTCTCTGCTCTGTTCTCTGCTCTGTCCCCAGCTCTGTCCCCAGCTCTGTTCTCTGCTCTGTTCTCTGCTCTGTTCCCAGCTCTGTCCCCAGCTCTGTTCTCTGCTCTGTTCCCTGCTCTGTTCCCTGCTCTGTTCCCAGCTCTGTTCCCAGCTCGGTCCCCAGCTCTGTCCCCAGCTCTTTCCCCAGCTCTGTTCCCTGCTCTGTCCCCAGCTCTGTCCCCAGCTCTGTTCTGTTCCCTGCTTTGTTCCATGCCTGCTCAGTCCCCAGCTCTGTCCCCTGCTCTGTCCCAGCTCTGTCCCCAGCTCTGTTCCCTGCTCTGTTCCCAGCTCTGTTCCCAGCTCTGTTTTCTGCTCTGTCTCCAGCTCTGTCCCCAGCTCTGTTCCCTGCTCTGTTCCCTGCTCTGTCCCCAGCTCTGTCCCCAGCTCTGTCCCCAGCTCTGTCCCCTGCTCTGTCCCCTGCTCTGTCCCCAGCTCTGTTCCCAGCACTGTCCCCAGCTCTGTTCCCTGCTTTGTTCCATGCTCTGCCCCCTGCTCTGTCCCCAGCTCTGTCCCCAGCTCTGTCCCCAGCTCTGTTCCCTGCTCTGTTCCCAGCTCTGTTCCCAGCTCTGTTTTCTGCTCTGTCCCCAGCTCTGTCCCCAGCTCTGTTCCCTGCTCTGTTCCCTGCTCTGTCCCCAGCTCTGTCCCCAGCTCTGTCCCCAGCTCTGTCCCCTGCTCTGTCCCCTGCTCTGTCCCCAGCTCTGTTCCCAGCACTGTCCCCAGCTCTGTTCCCTGCTCTGTTCCCTGCTCTGTCCCCTGCTCTGTCCCCAGCTCTGTCCCCAGCTCTGTTCCCTGCTCTGTTCCCTGCTCTGTTCCTGCTCTGTTCCCAGCTCTGTTCCCAGCTCTGTTCTCTGCTCTGTTCTCTGCTCTGTTCCCAGCTCTGTCCCCAGCTCTGTCCCCTGCTCTGTTCTCTGCTCTGTTCCCAGCTCTGTCCCCAGCTCTGTCCCCAGCTCTGTCCCCAGCTCTGTTCCCAGCTCTGTCCCCTGCTCTCTCCCCAGTTCTGTTCCCAGCTCTGTTCTCTGCTCTGTCCCCAGCTCTGTCCCCAGCTCTGTTCCCTGCTCTGTCCCCAGCTCTATCCCCAGCTCTGTCCCCAGCTCTGTCCCCTGCTCTGTCCCCTGCTCTGTCCCCTGCTCTGTTCCCAGCTCTGTCCCCAGCTCTGTTCCCTGCTCTATTCCCTGCTCTGTTCCCTGCTCTGTTCTCTGCTCTGTTCCCTGCTCTGTTCCCAGCTCTGTTCCCTGCTCTGTCCCCAGCTCTGTCCCCAGCTCCGTTCCCTGCTCTGTCCCCAGCTCTGTTCTCTGCCTGTTCTCTGCTCTGTTCCCAGCTCTGTCCCCAGCTCTGTCCCCTGCTCTGTTCTCTGCTCTGTTCCCAGCTCTGTCCCCAGCTCTGTCCCCAGCTCTGTCCCCAGCTCTGTTCCCTGCTCTGTCCCTGCCCCCCAGCTCTGTTCCCAGCTCTGTTCTCTGCTCTGTCCCCAGCTCTGTCCCCAGCTCTGTTCCCTGCTCTGTCCCCAGCTCTATCCCCAGCTCTGTCCCCAGCTCTGTCCCCTGCTCTGTCCCCTGCTCTGTCCCTGCTCTGTCCCCAGCTCTGTCCCCAGCTCTGTTCCCCAGCTCTGTTCCCTGCTCTGTCCCCTGCTCTGTCCCCAGCTCTGTTCCCTGCTCTGTTCCCTGCTCTGTCCCCTGCTCTGTTCCCAGCTCTGTCCCCAGCTCTGTCCCCAGCTCTGTTCCCTGCTCTGTTCCCAGCTCTGTTCTCTGCTCTGTTCTCTGCTCTGTTCCCAGCTCTGTCCCCAGCTCTGTCCCCTGCTCTGTTCCTGCTCTGTTCCCAGCTCTGTCCCCAGCTCTGTCCCCAGCTCTGTTCCCAGCTCTGTCCCCTGCTCTCTCCCAGCTCTGTCCCCCAGCTCTGTTCCCTGCTCTGTTCTCTGCTCTGTCCCCAGCTCTGTCCCCAGCTCTGTCCCCTGCTCTGTTCTCTGCTCTGTTCCCAGCTCTGTCCCCAGCTCTGTCCCCAGCTCTGTTCCCAGCTCTGTCCCCTGCTCTCTCCCCAGCTCTGTCCCCAGCTCTGTTCTCTGCTCTGTTCCCTGCTCTGTTCTCTGCTCTGTCCCCAGCTCTGTTCCTGCTCTGTTCTCTGCTCTGTTCCCAGCTCTGTCCCCAGCTCTGTTCCCAGCTCTGTTCCCAGCTCTGTCCCCAGCTCTGTTCCCAGCTCTGTCCCCAGCTCTGTTCCCTGCTCTGTCCCCTGCTCTGTTCTCTGCTCTGTTCCCTGCTCTGTTCTATGCTCTGTCCCCAGCTCTGTCCCCAGCTCTGTTCTCCTCTGTTCTCTGTTCTCTGTTCTCTGTTCCCTGCTCTGTTCTCTGCTCTGTTCTCTGTCTCTGTTCTATGCTCTGTCCCCTCTGTTCCCAGCTCTGTTCCCTGCTCTGTTCCCAGCTCTGTTCCCAGCTCTGTTCTCTGCTCTGTTCTCTGTTCTCTGCTCTGTTCCCAGCTCTGTCCCCAGCTCTGTTCCCAGCTCTGTTCCCTGCTCTGTTCTCTGCTCTGTCCCCAGCTCTGTTCCCTGTCTGTTCCCAGCTCTGTTCCCCAGCTCTGTCCCCAGCTCTGTTCTCTGCTCTGTTCTCTGCTCTGTTCTCTGCTCTGTCCCCAGCTCTGTCCCCAGCTCTGTTCTCTGCTCTGTTCTCTGCTCTGTTCCCAGCTCTGTCCCCAGCTCTGTTCTCTGCTCTGTTCCCTGCTCTGTTCCCTGCTCTGTTCCCAGCTCTGTTCCCAGCTCGGTCCCCAGCTCTGTCCCCAGCTCTGTTCCCCAGCTCTGTTCCCTGCTCTGTCCCCAGCTCTGTCCCCAGCTCTGTTCCCTGCTCTGTCCCCAGCTCCCCAGCTCTGTCCCCTGCTCTGTCCCCAGCTCTGTTCTATGTCCTGTTCCCTGCTCTGTTCCCTGCTCTGTTCCCCAGCTGTTCCCAGCTCTGCTCTGTCCCCAGCTCTGTCCCCTGCTCTGTCCCCAGCTCTGTTCCCAGCTCTGTTCCCCAGCTCTGTCCCCCCCAGCTCTGTCCCCAGCTCTGTCCCCTGCTCTGTCCCCTCTGCTCTGTCCCCTGCTCTGTCCCCAGCTCTGTCCCCAGCTCTGTTCCCTGCTCTGTTCCCTGCTCCCCAGCTCTGTCCCCAGCTCTGTCCCCAGCTCTGTCCCCAACTCTGTCCCTGCTCTGTTCCTGCTCTGTCCCCTGCTCTGTCCCAGCTCTGTCCCCAGCTCTGTTCTCTGTCCCCAGCTCTGTCCCCAGCTCTGTCCCCAGCTCTGTTCCTGCTCCTGCTCTGTCCCCCAGCTCTGTCCCCTGCTCTGTCCCCTGCTCTGTCCCCAGCTCTGTCCCCAGCTCTGTTCCCTGCTCTGTCCCCCCTGCTCTGTCCCCTGCTCTGTCCCCAGCTCCCCCAGCTCTGTTCCCTGCTCTGTTCCCAGCTCTGTTCCCAGCTCTGTTTTCTGCTCTGTCTCCAGCTCTGTCCCCAGCTCTGTTCCCTGCTCTGTTCCCCCTGCTCTGTCCCCAGCTCTGTCCCCAGCTCTGTCCCCCCCTGCTCTGTCCCCTGCTCTGTTCCCCTCTGCTCTGTCCCCAGCTCTGTTCCCCTGCTCTGTCCCCAGCTCTGTCCCCAGCTCTGTCCCCTGCTCTGTTCCCTGCTCTGTCCCCAGCTCTGTCCCCTGCTCTGTCCCCAGCTCTGTCCCCTGCTCTGTCCCAGCTCTGTTCCCAGCTCTGTTTTCTGCTCTGTCCCCAGCTCTGTCCCCAGCTCTGTTCCCCCAGCTCTGCTCTGTTCCCCCAGCTCTGTTCCCAGCTCTGTTTCTGTTCCCCAGCTCTGTCCCCAGCTCTGTTCCCTGCTCTGTTCCCTGCTCTGTTCCCTGCTCTGTCCCCAGCTCTGTCCCCAGCTCTGTCCCCAGCTCTGTCCCCTGCTCTGTCCCCTGCTCTGTTCCCAGCTCTGCTCTGTCCCCAGCTCTGCTCTGTTCCCTCTGTTCCCAGCTCTGTCCCCAGCTCTGTTCCCTGCTCTGTTCCCAGCTCTGTTTTCTCTGTCCCTGCTCTGTCCCCAGCTCTGTCCCCAGCTCTGTCCCCAGCTCTGTCCCCAGCTCTGTTCCCAGCTCTGCTCTGTTCCCAGCTCTGTTCCCCAGCTCTGTTCTGTTCTGCTCTGTCCCTCTGTCCCCTGCTCTGTCCCCAGCTCTGTCCCCAGCTCTGTTCCCTGCTCTGTTCCCTCTGCTCTGTCCCCAGCTCTGTCCCCAGCTCTGTCCCCTGCTCTGTCCCTCTGTCTCTGTCTGTCCCCAGCTCTGTCCCCAGCTGTCCCCTGCTCTGTTCCCAGTTCCCAGCTCTGTTCCCCTGCTCTGTCTGTTCTCTGCTCTGTCCTGTCCCCAGCTCTGTTCCCTGCTCTGTTCCCTGCTCTGTCCCCAGCTCTGTCCCCAGCTCTGTCCCCAGCTCCCTGCTCTGTTCCCAGCTCTGTTCCCAGCTCTGTTCCCTGCTCTGTCTCTGCTCTGTTCCCCAGCTCTGTTCCCAGCTCTGTCCCCAGCTCTGTCCCCAGCTCTGTCCCCAGCTCTGTCCCCAGCTCTGTCCCCAGCTCTGTCCCCAGCTCTGTCCCAGCTCTGTTTTCTGCTCTGTCCCCAGCTCTGTTCCCAGCTCTGTTCCCTGCTCTGTTCCCTCTGTCTCTGTCCCCTGCTCTGTTCCCTGCTCTGTCCCCAGCTCTGTCCCCAGCTCTGTCCCCTGCTCTGTCCCCTGTTCCCAGCTCTGTCCCCAGCTCTGTTCCCTGCTCTGTTCCCTGCTCTGTCCCCAGCTCTGTCCCCAGCTCTGTTCCCAGCTGTTCCCTGTCTGTCCTCTGCTCTGTCCCCAGCTCTGTTCCCTGCTCTGTTCCCTGCTCTGTTCTCTGCTCTGTCCCCAGCTCTGTCCCCAGCTCTGTTCTCTGCTCTGTTCTCTGCTCTGTTCTCTGCTCTGTCCCCAGCTCTGTCCCCAGCTCTGTTCTCTGCTCTGTTCTCTGCTCTGTTCCCTGCTCTGTTCCCTGCTCTGTTCCCAGCTCTGTTCCCAGCTCGGTCCCCAGCTCTGTCCCCAGCTCTTTCCCCAGCTCTGTTCCCTGCTCTGTCCCCAGCTCTGTCCCCAGCTCTGTTCCCTGCTCTGTCCCCAGCTCTGTCCCCTGCTCTGTCCCAGCTCTGTCCCCAGCTCTGTTCCCTGCTCTGTTCCCAGCTCTGTTCCCAGCTCTGTTTTCTGCTCTGTCTCCAGCTCTGTCCCCAGCTCTGTTCCCTCTGTTCTCTGTCCCCAGCTCTGTCCCTCTGTCCCCAGCTCTGTCCCCTGCTCTGTCCCCCTGCTCTGTCCCCAGCTCTGTCCCCAGCTCTGTTCCAGCTCTGTTCCCTGCTCTGTTCCCTGCTCTGTCCCCAGCTCTGTCCCCAGCTCTGTTCTCTGCTCTGTCCCCTGCTCTGTCCCTGCTCTGTCCCCAGCTCTGTTCCCTGCTCTGTTCCCTGCTCTGTTCCCAGCTCTGTTCCCAGCTCTGTTCTCTGCTCTGTCCCCAGCTCTGTCCCCAGCTCTGTCCCTGCTCTGTTCCCCTGCTCTGTCCCCAGCTCCCCTGCTCTGTCCCCTGCTCTGTCCCCAGCTCTGTTCTCTGCTCTGTCCCCAGCTCTGTCCCCTGCTCTGTCCCCAGCTGTCTGTTCCCAGCTCTGTTCCCTGCTCTGTTCTCTGCTCTGTCCCCAGCTCTGTTCCCTGCTCTGTTCCCTGCTCTGTTCCTCTGCTCTGCTCTGTCCCCTGCTCTGTCCCCAGCTCTGTTCCTGCTCTGTTCTCTGCTCTGTCCCCAGCTCTGTCCCCAGCTCTGTTCCCTGCTGTTCTCTGCTCTGTGTCCCCAGCTCTGTCCCCTGCTCTGTTCCCTGCTCTGTCCCCTGCTCTGTCCCCAGCTCTGTCTCTGCTCTGTTCCCCCCTGCTCTGTCCCCTGCTCTGTTCCCCTCTGTTCCCAGCTCTGTTCCTGCTCTGTCTGCTCTGTCCCCCCAGCTCTGCCCAGCTCTGTCCCCCAGCTCTGTCCCCAGCTCTGTTCCCCAGCTCTGTTCCCTGCTCTGTTCCCTCTGCTCTGTTCCCCCCAGCTGCTCTGTTCCCCAGCTCTGTCCCCAGCCTGTCCCCAGCTCTGTTCTCCAGCTCTGTCCCCCCAGCTCTGTTCCCAGCTCTGTTCCCAGCTCTGTTCCCTGCTCTGTTCCCAGCTCTGTTCCCTGCTCTGTCCCCTGTTCCCTGTCCCCAGCTCTGTCCCCAGCTCTGTTCCCTGCTCTGTTCCCAGCTCTGTCTCCCCAGCTCTGTTCTCTGCTCTGTTCCCTGCTCTGTTCCCTCTCTGTTCTCTGTCCCCTGCTCTGTCTGTTCCCTGCTCTGTTCCCAGCTCTGTCCCCAGCTCTGTTCCCTGCTCTGTTCCCTGCTCTGTTCTCTGCTCTGTCCCCAGCTCTGTCCCCAGCTCTGTTCTCTGCTCTGTCCCCAGCTCTCTGCTCTGTTCCCAGCTCTGTCCCCAGCTCTGTTCCTGCTCTGTTCCTGCTCTGTTCCCTGCTCTGTTCCCAGCTCTGTTCCCAGCTCTGTTCTCTGCTCCCCCAGCTCTGTCCCCAGCTCCCCCAGCTCTGTTCCCCAGCTCTGTTCCCTGCTCTGTTCCCTGCTCTGTCCCCAGCTCTGTCCCCAGCTCTGTTCCCTGCTCTGTTCTCTGCTCTGTTCCCAGCTCTGTCCCCAGTCCCCAGCTCTGTCCCCTGCTCTGTCCCCAGCTCTGTCCCCAGCTCTGTTCCCTGTTCTCTCTGTTCCCAGCTCTGTTCCCAGCTCTGCTCTGTTCCCCAGCTCTGTCCCCAGCTCTGTTCCCTGCTCTGTTCCCTGCTCTGTCCCCAGCTCTGTCCCCTGCTCTGTCCCCAGCTCTGTCCCCAGCTCTGTTCCCCAGCTCTGTCCCCTGCTCTGTCCCCTGCTCTGTCCCCTGCTCTGTCCCCAGCTCTGTTCCCTGCTCTGTTCCTGCTCTGTCCCAGCTCTGTCCCCAGCTCTCTCTGTCCCCAGCTCTGTTCCTGCTCTGTCCCCTGCTCTGTCCCCTGCTCTGTCCCCAGCTCTGTCCCCAGCTCTGTTCCTGCTCTGTTCCCAGCTCTGTTCCCTCTGTCTGTTCTCTGCTCTGTCCCCAGCTCTGCCCCAGCTCTGTTCTGCTCTGTCCCCTGCTCTGTCCCCAGCTCTGTTCTCTGCTCTGTCCCCAGCTCTGTCCCCTGCTCTGCTCTGTCCCCAGCTCCGTTCTGTCTGCTCTGTCCCCAGCTCTGTTCCCTGCTCTGTCCCCTGCTCTGTTCCCAGCTCTGTTCCCTGCTCTGTTCTGCTCTGTTTCCCTCTGTTCTCTGTTCCCTGCTCTGTCCCCAGCTCTGTCCCCAGCTCTGTTCTCTGCTCTGTTCTCCAGCTCTGCTCTGTTCTCTGCTCTGTCCCCAGCTCTGTCCCCAGCTCTGTCTGTTCTCTGCTCTGTTCTCTGCTCTGTTCTGTCCAGCTCTGTTCCCTCTGCTCTGTTCCCAGCTCTGTCCCCAGCTCTGTTCCCAGCTCTGTTGTTCCCAGCTCTGTCCCCTGCTCTGTTCCTGTTCCTGTTCTGTGTCCCCAGCTCTGTTCTCTGTCCCCAGCTCTGTCCCCAGCTCTGTTCCCTGCTCTGTTCCCTGCTCTGTTCCCAGCTCTGTCCCCAGCTCTGTCCCCAGCTCTGTCCCCAGCTCTGTTCCCTGCTCTGTTCCCCTGCTCTGTTCCCTCTGCTCTGTCCCCTCTGTTCCCAGCTCTGTTCCCAGCTCTGTTCCTGCTCTGTTCCCAGCTCTGTTCCCAGCTCTGTTCCCTCTGTCCCCTGCTCTGTCTGTTCCCAGCTCTGTTCCCAGCTCTGTTCCCTGCTCTGTTCTCTGCTCTGTCCCCAGCTCTGTCCCCAGCTCTGTTCCCAGCTCTGTTCCCAGCTCTGTTCCCCCCTGCTCTGTTCCCAGCTCTGTCCCCAGCTCTGTTCCCTGCTCTGTTCCCAGCTCTGTTCCCAGCTCTGTTCTCTGCTCTGTTCCCAGCTCTGTTCCCCAGCTCTGTCCCTGTCCCCAGCTCTGTTCCCTGCTCTGTCCCCAGCTCTGTTCCCTGCTCTGTCCCCAGCTCTCTGCTCTGTTCCCTGCTCTGTTCTCTGCTCTGTTCTCTGTTCCCCAGCTCTGTCCCCAGCTCTGTTCCCCCAGCTCTGTTCAGCTCTGTTCCCTGCTCTGTTCCCAGCTCTGCTCTGTCTCTGTCCCCCAGCTCTGTCTGTTCCCAGCTCTGTCTGTTCTCTGCTCCCAGCTCTCTGTCCCCTGCTCTGTTCCCAGCTCTGTTCCCAGCTCTGTTCCCAGCTCTGTTCCCAGCTCTGTCCCCAGCTCTGTTCCCAGCTCTGTTCCCTCTGTTCTCTGTTCCCAGCTCTGTTCCCTGCTCTGTTCCTGTTCTCTGCTCTGTCCCCAGCTCTGTTCCCAGCTCTGTCCCCTGCTCTGTTCCCAGCTCTGTTCCCCAGCTCTGTTCCCAGCTCTGTCCCCAGCTCTGTCCCCAGCTCCCCAGCTCTGTTCCCTGCTCTGTCCCCAGCTCTGTTCCCCTCTCTGTCCCAGCTCTGTCCCCAGCTCTGTTCCCTGCTCTGTTCCCAGCTCTGTTCCCAGCTCTGTTCTCTGCTCTGTCCCCAGCTCTGTCCCCAGCTCTGTTCTGTTCTCTGTCCCCTCTGTTCCCCAGCTCTGTCCCCAGCTCTGTCCCCAGCTCTGTCCCCTGTCCCCTGCTCTGTCCCCAGCTCTGTTCCCTGCTCTGTTCTGTCCCCTGTTCTCTGTCCCCCTGCCCTGTCCCCAGCTCTGTTCCCCTCTGTCCCCAGCTCTGTTCCCCTCTGTCCCCTGCTCTGTTCCCAGCTCTGTTCCCTGCTCTGTTCCCAGCTCTGTCCCCAGCTGTCTCCCAGCTCTGTCCCCCAGTTCTCTGTCCCCTGCTCTGTTCCCAGCTCTGTTCTCTGTCTCTGTTCTCTCTGTTCTCTGCTCTGTTCCCAGCTCTGTCCCCAGCTCTGTTCCCAGCTCTGTTCCCTGCTCTGTTCTCTGCTCTGTCCCCAGCTCTGTTCCCTGCTCTGTTCCCCAGCTCTGCTCTGTTCCCTCTGTCCCCAGCTCTGTCCCCAGCTCTGTTCTCTGCTCTGTTCTCTGCTCTGTTCTCTGCTCTGTCCCCAGCTCTGTCCCCAGCTCTGTTCTCTGCTCTGTTCTCTGCTCTGTTCCCAGCTCTGTCCCCAGCTCTGTTCCTGCTCTGTTCCTGTTCTGCTCTGTTCCTGCTCTGTTCCCCCAGCTCTGTTCTGTTCTCTGCTCTGTTCCCTGCTCTGTCCCCAGCTCTTTCCCAGCTCTGTTCCCCAGCTCTGTTCTCTGCTGTTCCCAGCTCTGTCCCCAGCTCTGTTCCCTGCTCTGTTCCCTGCTCTGTTCCCTGCTCTGTCCCCAGCTCTGTCCCCTGCTGTCTCTGTCCCCAGCTCTGTCCCCAGCTCTGTTCCCAGCTCTGTCCCCTGTCTGTTCCCCTGCTCTGTTCCCCAGCTCTGTTCTCTGCTCTGTCCCCAGCTCTGTTCCCAGCTCTGTTCCCTGCTCTGTTCTCTGCTGTCCCCAGCTCTGTCCCCAGCTCTGTCCCCAGCTCTGTCCCCTCTGCTCTGTCCCCAGCTCTGTCCCCAGCTCTGTTCCCAGCTCTGTCCCCAGCTCTGTTCCCTGCTCTGTTCCCTGCTCTGTTCCCTGCTCTGTCCCCTGCTCTGTCCCCAGCTCTGTTCTCTGTCCCCAGCTCTGTCCCCAGCTCTGTCCCCAGCTCTGTTCCCTGCTCTGTCCCCAGCTCTCTGTCTCTGTCTGTTCCCTGCTCTGTTCCCAGCTCTGTCCCCAGCTCTGTCCCTCTGCTCTGTCCCCAGCTCTGTTCCCAGCTCTGTCCCCAGCTCTGTCCCCAGCTCTGTTCCCTGCTCTGTCCCCTGCTCTGTCCCAGCTCTGTTCTGCTCTGTCCCTCAGCTCTGTTCCCAGCTCTGTTCCCAGCTCTGTTCTCTGCTCTGTCCCTGCTCTGTTCCCAGCTCTGTTCCCTGCTCTGTTCCCTGCTCTGTCCCCAGCTCTGTCCCCAGCTCTGTTCCCTGCTCTGTTCTCTGCTCTGTTCTGTCCCCAGCTCTGTCCCCAGCTCTGTCCCCAGCTCTGTCCCCTGCTCTGTCCTGCTCTGTCCCCAGCTCTGTTCCCAGCTCTGTCCCCAGCTCTGTCCCCTGCTCTGTTCCCAGCTCTGTCCCCAGCTCTGTCCCCTGCTCTGTCCCCTGCTCTGTCCCCTGCTCTGTTCCCAGCTCTGTCCCCAGCTCTGTCCCCAGCTCTGTTCCCAGCTCTGTTCCCTGCTCTGTCCCCAGCTGCTCTGTCTGTCCCAGCTCTGTCCCCAGCTCTGTTCCCCCCAGCTGCTCTGTTCCCTGCTCTGTCCCCAGCTCTGTTCCCCTCTGTTCCCAGCTCTGTTCCCTGCTCCCCCAGCTCTGTTCTCTGTCCCCTGCTCTGTCCCTCTGTCCCCAGCTCTGTCCCCAGCTCTGTTCCCTCTGTTCCCTGCTCTGTTCCCAGCTCTGTCCCCAGCTCTGTTCTGTTCCCAGCTCTGTCCCCTGCTCTGTTCCCCTGCTCTGTCTGTCCCCAGCTCTGTTCCCTCTCTGTCCTCTGTCCCCTGCTCTGTCCCCAGCTCTGTTCTCTGCTCTGTCCCCAGCTGTCCCCAGCTCTGTCCCCTGCTCTGTCTGTTCCCAGCTCTGTTCCCAGCTCTGTTCTCTGCTCTGTGTCCCCAGCTCTGTCCCCTGTTCCCAGCTCTGTTCCCTGCTCTGTCCCCAGCTCTGTCCCCAGCTCTGTCCCCAGCTCTGTTCCCCTGCTCTGTCCCCAGCTCTGTCCCCAGCTCTGTCCCCAGCTCTGTCCTCTGCTCTGTCCTGCTCTGTCCCCAGCTCTGTCCCCAGCTCTGTCCCCTGTTCTGTTCCCCTGCTCTGTCCCCTGCTCTGTCCCCTGCCCCAGCTCTGTCCCCAGCTCTGTCCCCAGCTCTGTCCCCAGCTCTGTTCCCTGCTCTGTCCCCAGCTCTGTTCCCTGCTCTGTTCCCAGCTCTGTTCCCAGCTCTGTTTTCTGCTCTGTCCCCTCTGTCCCCAGCTCTGTCCCCAGCTCTGTTCCCTGCTCTGTTCCCTGCTCTGTCCCCAGCTCTGTCCCCAGCTCTGTCCCCAGCTCTGTTCCCTGCTCTGTTCCCTGCTCTGTTCCCAGCTCTGTTCCCTGCTGTCCCCAGCTCTGTCCCAGCTCTGTCCCCAGCTCTGTTCCCTGCTCTGTTCCCCTGCTCTGTCCCCTGCCCCCAGCTCTGTCCCCAGCTCTGTTCCCAGCTCTGTCCCCAGCTCTGTTCCCAGCTCTGTTCCCAGCTCTGTCCCCAGCTCTGTTCCCCAGCTCTGTTCCCCTCTGCTCTGTTCCCTGCTCTGTCCCCAGCTCTGTTCCCAGCTCTGTCTCCCAGCTCTGTTCCCTGCTCTGTTCCCCAGCTCTGTCCCCAGCTCTGTTCCCTCTGCTCTGCTCTGTTCCCAGCTCTGTCTGTTCCCTCTGTCCCCAGCTCTGTTCCCTGCTCTGTCCCTGCTCTGTCCCCAGCTCTGTTCCCAGCTCTGTCCCCAGCTCTGTTCCCAGCTCTGTCCCCAGCTCTGTTCCCTCTGTTCTCTGTCCCCAGCTCTGTCCCTCTGTTCCCAGCTCTGTCCCCTCTGTCCCCAGCTCTGTTCCCCAGCTCTGTCCCCTGCTCTGTCCCCAGCTCTGTTCTGTCCCCAGCTCTGTCCCCAGCTCTGTTCCCTGCTCTGTCCCTGCTCTGTCCCCTGCCTGTCCCCAGCTCTGTCCCCAGCTCTGTTCTGCTCTGTCCAGCTCTCTGTCCCCAGCTCTGTCCCCAGCTCCCTGCTCTGTCCCCTGTCCCTGCTCTGTCCCCAGCTCTGTCCCCTCTGTCCCCAGCTCTGTTCCCCTCTGTTCTCTGTTCCCAGCTCTGTTCCCTGCTCTGTTCCCTGCTCTGTCCCTGCTCTGTCCCCAGCTCTGTTCCCTGTCCCCAGCTCTGTTCCCAGTCTGTTCCCAGCTGTTCTGCTCTGTCCCCAGCTCTGTCCCCAGCTCTGTTCCCAGCTCTGTTCCCTCTCTGTCCCCTGCTCTGTCCCCAGCTCTGTTCTGTTCCCTGCTCTGTCCCCAGCTCTGTTCCCTGCTCTGTTCCCAGCTCTGTTCCCTGCTCTGTCCCCTGCTCTGTCCCCAGCTGCTCTGTCCCCAGCTCTGTCCCCAGCTCTGTTCCCTGCTCTGTTCCCAGCCTCCTCTGTCCCCAGCTCTGTTCCCAGCTCTGTTCCCTCTCTGTCCCCAGCTCTGTTCCCTGCTCTGTTCCCAGCTGCTCTCTGTTGTCCCCAGCTCTGTCCCCAGCTCTGTCCCCAGCTCTGTTCCCTGCTCTGTCCCCAGCTCTGTCCCCAGCTCTGTCCCCAGCTCTGTCCCCAGCTCTGTCCCTGCCCCCCCCAGCTCTGTCCCCAGCTCTGTTCCCTGCTCTGTTCTGCAGCTCTGTCCCCAGCTCTGTTCCCTGCTCTGTTCCTGCTCTGTCCCCAGCTCTGTCCCCAGCTCTGTTCCCTGCTCTGTCCCCAGCTGTTCTGTCCCCAGCTCTGCTGTCTGTTCCCAGCTCTGTTCCCAGCTCTGTCCCCAGCTCTGTCCCCAGCTCTGTTCCCTGCTCTGTTCCCAGCTCTGTTCCCAGCTCTGTCCCCAGCTCTGTTCCCCCAGCTCTGTCCCTGCTCTGTTCCCAGCTCTGTTCCCAGCTCTGTCCCCAGCTCTGTCCCCAGCTCTGTTCCCTGCTCTGTCCCCAGCTCTGTCCCCAGCTCTGTCCCCAGCTCTGTCCCCTGCTCTGTTCCCCTGCTCTGTCCCCAGCTCTGTTCCCAGCTCTGTTCCCAGCTCTGTTCCCTGCTCTGTTCCCAGTCCTGTCCCCAGCTCTGTTCCCAGCTCTGTTCTCTGCCCTGCTCTGTTCCTGTTCTGTCCCCAGCTCTGTTCCCAGCTCTGTTCTCTGCTCTGTCCCCAGCTGTCTGTCCCCAGCTCTGTTCCTCTGTCCCAGCTCTGTCCCCAGCTCTGTTCCCTGCTCTGTTCCCCAGCTCTGTTCCCAGCTCTGTTCCCAGCTCTGTCCCCAGCTCTGTCCCAGCTCTGTCCCCAGCTCTGTCCCCTGCTCTGTCCCCAGCTCTGTTCCCAGCTCTGTTCCCCTGCTCTCTGTTCCCAGCTCTGCTCTGTTCCCAGCTCTGTCCCCAGCTCCCTGCTCTGTTCTCTGCTCTGTTCTCTGTCCCCAGCTCTGTCCCCAGCTCTGTTCTCTGCTCTGTTCCCAGCTCTGTTCCCAGCTCTGTTCCCAGCTCTGTTCCCTGCTCTGTTCTCTGTTCCCCCAGCTCTGCTCTGTCCCCAGCTCTGTCCCCTGCTCTGTCTTCCCTGCTCTGTCTGTTCCAGCTCTGTTCCCTGCTCTGTCCCCTGTCCCCAGCTCTGTCCCCAGCTCTGTTCCCTGCTCTGTTCTCCCAGCTCTGTCCCCAGCTCTGTCCCCTCCTGTCCCCAGCTCTGTCCCCTGCTCTGTCCCCAGCTCTGTTCCCTGCTCTGTTCCCCCCAGCTCTGTTCCCTGCTCTGTTCCCCTGCTCTGTTCCCTGCTCTGTTCCCTGCTCTGTCCCCAGCTCTGTCCCCAGCTCTGTTCCCAGCTCTGTCCCCAGCTCTGTTCCCAGCTCTGTCCCCCAGCTCTGTTCCCAGCTCTGTTCTCCCTGCTCTGTTCCCAGTTCCCTCTGTTCCCTGCTCTGTTCCCAGCTCTGTTCCCCAGCTCTGTTCTGCTCTGTTCCCAGCTGCTCTGTTCCCTGCTCTGTTCTGTCCCAGCTGCTCTGTCCCCAGCTCTGTCCCAGCTCTGTTCCCTGCTCTGTTCCCTGCTCTGTTCTCCAGCTCTGTCCCCAGCTCTGTTCCCTGCTCTGTTGCTCTGCCTCTGTTCTGCTCTGTCCCCAGCTCTGTTCCCCAGCTGCTCTGTTCCCAGCTCTGTTCTCTGCTCTGTTCCTGCTCTGTTCCCCCAGCTCTGTTCCCAGCTCTGTTCCCAGCTCTGTCCCCAGCTCTGTCCCCAGCTCTGTTCCCAGCTCTGTTCCCTGCTCTGTTCCCAGCTCTGTCCCCTGCTCTGTTCCCAGCTCTGTTCCCTGTCCCCAGCTCTGTTCCCTGCTCTGTTCCCTGCTCTGTTCCCTGCTCTGTTCCCTGCTCAGCTCTGTTCCCTGCTCTGTTCCCAGCTCTGTTCCCTGCTCTGTTCCCCAGCTCTGTTCCTCTGCTCTGTTCCCTGCTCTGTTCCCAGCTCTGTCCCCAGCTCTGTTCCCAGCTCTGTTCCCAGCTCTGTTCCCAGCTCTGTTCCCTGCTCTGTTCCCTCTGTTCTCTGTTCCCAGCTCTGTTCCTCTCTGTTCCCAGCTCTGTTCCCCAGCTCTGTCCCCAGCTCTGTTCCCTGCTCTGTTCTCTCTGTTCCCTCTGTTCCCAGCTCTGTTCCCCAGCTCTGTTCCCTGCTCTGTCCTGCTCTGTTCCCCAGCTCTGTCCCCAGCTCTGTCCCCTCTGTTCTCTGTTCTCTGCTCTGTTCCCAGCTCTGTCCCCAGCTCTGTCCCCTGCTCTGTTCCCAGCTCTGCTCTGTCCCCAGCTCTGTTCCCTGCTCTGTCCCCAGCTCTGTCCCCAGCTCTGTTCTGTCCCCTGCTCTGTCCCCTCTCTGTCCCCCCAGCTCTGTCCCCAGCTCTGTCCCCTCTCTGCTCTGTCCCCTGCTCTGTTCCCCAGCTCTGTCCCCAGCTCTGTCCCTGCTCTGTTCCCCAGCTCTGTCCCCAGCTCTGTTCCCAGCTCTGTTCTCTGCTCTGTCCCTCAGCTCTGTCCCCAGCTCTGTCCCCAGCCTGTTCCCAGCTCTGTCCCTGCTCTGTCCCCAGCTCTGTCCCCAGCTCTGTCCCCAGCTCTGTCCCCAGCTCTGTCCCCAGCTCTGTTCCCTGCTCTGTCCCCAGCTCTGTTCCCCAGCTCTGTTCCCTGCTCTGTTCCCTGCTGCTCTGTTCCCTGCTCTGTTCCCCCAGCTCTGTTCCCCAGCTCTGTCCCCCTGCTCTGTCCCCAGCTCTGTCCCCTGCTCTCTGTTCCTGCTCTGTTCCCCAGCTCTGTTCCCCAGCTCTGTCCCCTCTGTCCCCAGCTCTGTCCCCAGCTCTGTCCCCAGCTCTCTGTTCTCCTGCCCAGCTCTGTCCCCAGCTCTGTTCCCAGCTCTGTTTTCCTGCTCTGTTCCCTGCTCTGTCCCCAGCTCTGTTCCCTGCTCTGTCCCCAGCTCTGTCCCCAGCTCTGCTCTGTTCCCAGCTCTGTTCCCCAGCTCTGTTCCCAGCTCTGTTCCCCTCTGTCCCCAGCTCTGTCCCCAGCTCTGTCCCTGCTCTGTCCCCAGCTCTGTTCCCAGCTCTGTCCCCAGCTCTGTTCCCTGCTCTGTCCCCAGCTCTGTTTTCTGCTCTGTTCCCAGCTCTGTCCCCAGCTCTGTCCCCTGCTCTGTTCCCTGCTCTGTCCCCTCCTGTCCCCAGCTCTGTCCCCAGCTCTGTCCCCAGCTCTGTTCCCTGCTCTGTTCCCAGCTCTGTCCCCAGCTCTGTCCCCTGCTCTGTTCCCTGCTCTGTTCCCAGCTCTGTCCCCAGCTCTGTTCCCTGCTGTTCTGCTCCCCAGCTCTGTCCCCCCCAGCTCTGTTCCCTGCTCTGTTCCTGCAGCTCTGTCCCCAGCTCTGTCCCCTGCCTGTTCTCTGCTCTGTCCCCAGCTCTGTCCCCAGCTCTGTCCCCAGCTCTGTTCCTGTCTCTGTCCCAGCTCTGTCCCCTGCTCTGTTCCCTGCTCTGTCTGTCCCCAGCTCTGTCCCCAGCTCTGTCCCCAGCTCTGTTCCCTGCTCTGTTCCCAGCTCTGTCTGTCCCCAGCTCTGTCCCCAGCTCTGTTCCCTGCTCTGTTCCCTGCTCTGTCCCCAGCTCTGTTCCCAGCTCTGTTTTGCTCAGCTCTGTCCCCTGCTCTGTCCCCTGCTCTGTCCCCAGCTCTGTTCCCAGCTCTGTCCCCAGCTCTGTTCCCTGCTCTGTTCCCTGCTCTGTTCCCCTGCTCTGTCCCCAGCTCTGTCCCAGCTCTGTCCCCAGCTCTGTTCCCAGCTCTGTTCCTCTGTTCCCTGTTCCCCTGCTCTGTCCCCAGCTCTGTCCCCAGCTCTGTCCCCAGCTCTGTTCCCAGCTGCTCTGTTCCCAGCTCTGTTTCTCTGTTCCCAGCTCTGTTTCTGCTCTGTCCCCAGCTCTGTCCCCAGCTCTGTTTCCTGCTCTGTTCCCTGCTCTGTCCCCAGCTCTGTCCCCAACTCTGTCCCCTGCTCTGTCCCCTGCTCTGTCCCCTGCTCTGTCCCCAGCTCTGTTCCCAGCACTGTCCCCAGCTCTGTTCCCTGCTCTGTTCCCTGCTCTGTCCCCTGCTCTGTCCCCAGCTCTGTTCCCAGCTCTGTCCCCAGCTCTGTCCCCAGCTCTGTCCCCAGCTCTGTCCTTCCCAGTTGTGATGCTGTTCCTGAACTGTTGCATGTCCGTTCCTAGTTAAATGTCAACTTGCAACCTGCTTCTCTTCTGCAGCATCGTTCCTTACAGTACTTGGAACCAAAGAGGTTCTACCTTGAACACGTAAGGGTTCTTCAAAGGGTTCTTCTATGCAGAGAGCTGTAAAACCCTTTTAGGTTTTAGATAGCACCTTTTCTAAGAGTGTAGATAGAGGAAAGCTCTGCACTGGAACTAACTGTTCAGATCAGTTCACATGGTAAGTCCAGAACTGTTGTTGATTCTGCTACAGCGTTTAGAGACATTAATACTGTTTTCTAAACAGAAATATAAAGGTGATTTCAGCGTTTTAGAGTTGAGGCCTGCCTGCACACAAACCTATCTGGCCCAAACTCTTGGACAGAGCATATCTGAGGCCCGCTCGCTAAATTCAATTACCAGAGCCCTATACAGAATCCGCAGGAGACATCACTACACCGGATGCTCATTTCGACTCCTCTCTCTCCAAATCCCCAAAGAAATCTCCTTCAGTCGGACAATGCACTTTTTCCCATTTGAAAAAGATAAAAGAAAAATCTATATCTGGTTTCAATACATGTGGAAGCAGATCAATATGGCCAGGGCCTTTTTCCCCTCTTTCTCTCTCTCTCTCGTTCTCTCCATCTCTGGCAAATGGTAAACAGAAACATTGGCGTATGGTTATTCCAGGGTCAGGGTGTGAGGGGGATATGGAACGGGCTGATGGGATGAGGAATCACCTCTCAGCTACACTTTACAACACCAGTGTTTGTCATCTTTTCATGGCATGTTGGAGACATACACAGTTTACAATCTCCTCTTTTTCTCTTTCTGCTTGGAGAGTGTGGGGTGAGAAGGACAACATGTGTGGCAATAGAGAGAGAGAGACATCTACACACATTGGGCCTCCCTTGCACCAGTCTTGCCAGAAATGTATTTAAACCAAACACGCACAGCACGTGCTATTGCAGGAGTGACTGAATTCTGAATAAACAAGCTGGTAGAGCGAATGGAAGTTACATTGTATTGAGGTAACTAGTGTTTTTCCCAAGGTTGTTGTCTTGAGCCAAACATCCAACGGAGGCTAATAGAGGCCCATTGTTATTAGGCATGGGTAATCACACTAGGTGGGAGGTTGAGAAAAAATGATGTCTGTTCACAAAGTAGCCAAATATCAAACACAACATAAAAGCGGGACATTTAGCAGGACATTTCCTGGTCAAGAAGGGTGGACTGTAGCCCAGTCTGTGGGCAGGGTGGACTGTAGCCCAGTCTGTGGGCAGGGTGGACTGTAGCCCAGTCTGTGGGCAGGGTGGACTGTAGCCCAGTCTGTGGGCAGGGTGGACTGTAGCCCAGTCTGTGGGCAGGGTGGACTGTAGCCCAGTCTGAGGGCAGGGTGGACTGTAGCCCAGTCTGTGGGCAGGGTGGACTGTAGCCCAGTCTGAGGGCAGGGTGGACTGTAGCCCAGTCTGTGGGCAGGGTGGACTGTAGCCCAGTCTGTGGGCAGGGTGGACTGTAGCCCAGTCTGAGGGCAGGGTGGACTGTAGCCCAGTCTGTGGGCAGGATGGACTGTAGCCCAGTCTGCGGGCAGGGTGGACTGTAGCCCAGTCTGCGGGCAGGGTGGACTGTAGCCCAGTCTGCGGGCAGGGTGGACTGTAGCCCAGTCTGCGGGCAGGGTGGACTGTAGCCCAGTCTGTGGGCAGGGTGGACTGTAGCCCAGTCTGCGGGCAGGGCAGCCTGGGTCTTCACAGGAACTTGTGGACTTCAGGAAACAGCAGAGGGAACACCCCCCTATCCACATCGATGGAACAGTAGTGGAGAGGGTAGCAAGTTTTAAGTTCCTCGGCATACACATCACAGACAAACTGAATTGGTCCACTCACACAGACAGCATCGTGAAGAAGGCGCAGCAGCACCTCTTCAACCTCAGGAGGCTGAAGAAATTTGGCGGGCTGTATCACCGCCTGGTACGGCAACTGCACCGCCCTCAACCGTAAGGCTCTCCAGAGGGTAGTGAGGTCTGCACAACGCATCACCGGGGGCAAACTACCTGCCCTCCAGGACACATACACCACCCGATGTCACAGGAAGGCCATAAAGATCATCAAGGACAACAACCACCCGAGCCACTGCCTGTTCACCCCGCTATCATCCAGAAGGCGAGGTCAGTACAGGTGCATCAAAGCTGCGACCGAGAGACTGAAAAACAGCTTCTATCTCAAGGCCATCAGACTGTTAAACAGCCACCACTAACATTGAGTGGCTGCTGCCAACACACTGACACTGACTCAACTCCAGCCACTTTAATAATGGGAATTGATGGGAAATGATGTAAATATATCACTAGCCACTTTAAACAATGCTACCTTATATAATGTTACTTACCCTACATTATTCATCTCATATGCAGACGTATATACTGTACTCTATATCATCGACTGCATCCTTATGTAATACATGTATCACTAGCCACTTTAACTATGCCACTTTGTTTACATACTCATCTCATATGTATATACTGCACTCAATACCATCTACTGTATCTTGCCTATGCTGCTCTGTACCATCACTCATTCATATATCCTTATGTACATATTCTTTATCCCCTTACACTGTGTATAAGACAGTAGTTTTGGAATTGTTAGTTAGATTACTTGTTGGTTATTACTGCATTGTCGGAACTAGAAGCACAAGCAATTCCCTACACTCGCATTAACATCTGCTAACCATGTGTATGTGACAAATAAAATGTGATTTGATTTGATTTGAACCTCTTAAGGAGATAGTGATGATGGTTTGGGAGGAGGGTTGAATGGTTGGACGGTTGCTGAACCAGCCTCAGCAATGAGCTGTACACTGACTAATGTTTGCTGGGTGAGGTGCCTAGTGTGGATCTGATCTGGCCTATGCTGCTGCTACCGTACTGTTTCCTGTTTCCTGTTTCTGCTGTCCTCTCCTCGAGATGCCAGTCTTACACTGCAGGAGAAAGGAGACCGTAGCGGACTGTAACTTCTTTGTTTTAGAGGGTGAAGTGTCGCCCCCTCTCTCCTGCTATGTAACTCTCTCTTCTCATCTTCTCCTCAACCACTATTAGTGACTCAATCCTCCAGAGGGCAAACAAACTTTGGAGAAATTCTCCATAACCCACCAAGCAGAACCTCTTTTCCTCCCCATGCAATTAACTGCACCAACATTTACAATAATATGATTACATCCACTTTGGCAAAGGAGGGGAGGAGGGAGCAGGATTATTAGGTATCAGCAAGGGGTTGATCGTAATGGTCGCATTTCAGAGAGACTAGCATTTTCTTTCTAGCAAATAGGGAGAGCTACTAAATTCTCCTTAGGCAGTAAAAACCAATGCAGTGGAACCAAGAGAACAAACACAGCCAACCACTCCCCCCCTTTCTCATTTTTTTGTTTTACTTTCGGTCTTGGCTTTTTCCCCTTCTCTTAACACCCCCGAATGAATTAAGCCTTTCACGGGCATGTAATTAGGAACATTAGTAAGTCATAAACTTGCCACGAGTCTCTAAATGATGTGCAGGCCCTTAGCAATTTGTTTGTAATTCCTCTTCGGGGTGACAACAGCTCTATGGAGCATCGTAGATCTTCCTGCCAGGGTGAGTATGAGAGGTCTTTACTCCGCTGAGTGTAGGGCCACATGGTGTTTGTTAGGGGAGGGAGAGCTGATCCCTAGTCAGTGATGATGGGTAGTACCTAACAAGTAACCATTTTCTTTCTTTCTCTTTCAATTGATTTATTTGATAGAAATATCAATCATTTTTGAAAATATTGTAATAATATACAATTCCATGATACCAAAAGTAGAGAATTGAAGCGGAACACACACTGTTTATAACTGTTGCGAGTGTTCAGAGAGGGTTGGGTTGCTAAGAACACCATTACACTCTCTGTCTGTCAAGGTGCCATTCTAGTCACATCAAATAGGTCCGGGGAGCGATGCAGGGCCCAGCCCTTTATCTGGTCAAATTCAACACGTTCCACAATAATCCACACTAACTGTGACAATCTGCAGTGGGACAACTGCCTGGCTCCTCACTGTGAGATCAATAGCCCACTAATGCTGCGCAAGATTCCTTTTTAATTCCCTATTATTTATGGCAGGTATTCAGAGAGCCAGAGAAAGAGAGAAGTGAAAAGGGAATTGAAGTGGAAACAGGAGAAACCAGGGATGGGATATAAAGTCCAAATGCGTTGCAAAGCAGACAGGTTGGATAATGGATAATGTTGAGGAGTATTGTGAGAGTATTGAGGATGTTGTGTCCAGTGTGGATGTCGGTTGGTTTGGGTCATGCTGTCCAGTGATGATGCAGGTGTTTTGTGGAGGAAAAGTGAAGAAGAGAGGGCAGAAGGGGGAGAGGTGGGGGAGTAAAGGCTGAGGCTGAGAGGGGCGGGTCTCTGAGGCACAACGGGGGCTGACAGTAGGGCATCCGATAACACTCACTCCATCGGTGTGGGGCACTGTATGCC
>NC_060191.1:56685859-56723359 GCF_021184085.1 Oncorhynchus gorbuscha
TCTCCATAGCATTTCCCCCTCTCCATAGCATTCCCCCTCTCCATAGCATTCCCCCTCCCCATAGCATTCCCCCTCTCCATAGCATTCCCCCTCTACATAGCATTCCCCCTCTCCATAGCATTCCCCCTCTCCATTGCATTTCCCCCTATCCATAGCATTCCCCCTCTCCATAGCATTCCCCCTCTCCATAGCATTCCCCCTCTCCATAGCATTCCCCCTCTCCATAGCATTCCCCCTCTCCATAGCATTTCCCCCTCTCAATAGCATTTCCCCTATCCATAGCATTCCCCCTCTCCATAGCATTCCCCCTCTCCATAGCATTCCCCCTCTCCATAGCATTTCCCCCTCTCCATAGCATTTCCCCCTTTCCATACACCAGACAATGGGATCTGTAGCTTGCCGCGGGGCTCCTCCAGACGATAGAGACTTTTCATGTCGGGGGCCTGAGGGAACCAAGTTAAATCCTACAACGTGGCAGAACCCCGTTCCAACCCAGGGATGCCAGCGTCCACCAGCATCGCAGCACTCTGCATTTTTAGCCTCTGCTGTATGGCTGCCTTCCACCTTACTTGCTTGAGCATGTTTTCATCCCCTCGTTTATTTCCTTATCCCTATTGTTCTACCTTTTTCTTTCTTAGTAAAAAGTGAATGGGGTAAGTTCTCCTCTCTTTCACACATGAAACAAAATGGGTTTGGCATCAAGTTTATGAACACGACCCATTATCATAACTGCACTGGTTACCTTTAAAGGTGCTCCATGCTTCTCTATCCTCCTCCCCCACCACTACAGTCCATCCCAGCCTGGCCACTGGAGCCTTGGTAGTGGTGGGTGGGGGGGTTGGGTGAATGGCAGCGCCATCTGCCCTCACCTTCACTAGGGGTGACCCCTCCACAGGTGGCACTCCCCTTCCTTCGCCTTATCGGGAGGGCAGCAGGGACACAGGAAGGGGGCGGGCGTGTACATAAAGGGCGCTGGCATAAAGAGTGATGGGCCAGGGCACGCTGTCCGCTCCGCCGTTAAGTGTCCGTTCCCCCATTCTCCCTCCTCCACCTCCCTCCTCACATCCATCAATCCTTTATGGAATCATTTGCATATTGCATAGGCTGTGCTGATTTTATTGAGGTCGTTTTTATCAGTCCTCTGTGGCGGCCCCGACACAATAAATTCAGCTTACTCCAGGACAAGGATGACCTTTTTTCTCAAATCAAGCTGTTCCACGCTGAATCCACTCTGTCTCACCCACCTCCACCTTCCCCATGTTACTGTGTTTGTCTCATTTCTCGCTCCTCTGTCTGTCTGTCTGTCTGTCTGTCTGTCTGTCTGTCTGTCTGTCTGTCTGTCTGTCTGTCTGTCTGTCTGTCTGTCTGTCTGTCTGTCTGTCTGTCTGTCTGTCTGTCTGTCTGTCTGTCTGTCTGTCTGTCTGTCTGTCTGTCTGTCTGTCTGTCTGTCTGTCTGTCTGTCTGTCTGTCTGTCTGTCTGTCTGTCTGTCTGTCTGTCTGTCTGTCTGTCTGTCTGTAAGTCTGTCTCTCGCACACTTGCACTGAAGCATACAAGTATGTTCATACACACAGAGCTGCCACACATTCATAGACACACACGCAGACACACACGCAGACACACACGCAGACACACACGCAGAAACGCAAAAACAGATTTTCTTCAGTATGAAAAAGAAAATCAATAAAACACAAATGGTGTGGAATCCCCCCCACCTCCCCCCATACAAATAGACACTGCAAGCATTGTATGTTACACCAGTTTGAGTGTTGTTGGCTGTGAAAACAGTTAGTGTTGGCTGTGTTGTCCGTCTGAACGTCCCCATTCGTTAGCTTAAAGCAACATCTGCTCTGGAGTCTGCACCTGCAGCCCTCTCAGCCCTCTCCTCTTCTCCCTGATCCCCCTGCACTGATCTGAGACCTAATCTCAGGCAGCTGTTTTGGAGGATTAGGCCTCTTAAAACAAACTGCCCCCCTGGAGCTCGGAGCTCCACAGGGCCCAGGACAGGGGGCCAGCATGGATGCCCACTGAAGGTCATCATCCCTGGGGAGTGGTTCAGAGAGAGGCCCCTGTGCAGTCTCATGTTCCCCAGCCCCCAGATTTAAGAGGAGGGAGTTTTATGTAGCACAGTAACTGGGACAACATTTACCTGAGTCAATTATTGAGTTATTGTCTCATCTTTCTCAGTCAGGGTCACCATGCTGGAGGAGCTATTGACAGTGAAGATATTAGAGGTATTGTAGATGCTAGGTTCAATCCAAACAAGTGATTGGGTTTCAAGGGTAAGTGAAAACAACAAAGTGAGAAAGTGATTTTAACTGAATACAGACCCTAGTCTCTCAGTGCAGTAATTTATCCAAAGACTAGGAGAAAAGGTGGATTTTTCTTCTCAATTTCTAACCTTCTCCTCCTCCCTCTGTCCTTCCCATCTTTCCTCCCCCATTTCTTCATTTGTCTAGACAAGATCATCTCTACAGATTTACTCACAAATGGATATCCAAACTGAACGTGCCATCTATCACACACATCTACCACGCTAAATGTGTGTATTTGCATCTCTCCACTTCCCCAGTTAATTTAAGAAACACAAAAAACATCATCACTCTCCACAGTAAAATGGCAAGCACAGAGAGGAGGTGCGGGACAGCCGCAACTTGTTTCCCACATTGTTCTAACAGGGAATCCAAATAGCCTAGCTTTCCCCTGGAGAGGAAGAGCGAGTAAAAGAGAGAGAGAATACAAAAAGGACATTTAAGGATGTAAATACTCAGAGACAGAAGCAGAGGCAGAAGCAGATGCAGAAGCAGAGACAGAAGCAGAGGCAGAAGCAGAGGCAGAAGCAGATGCAGAAGCAGAGGCAGAAGCAGAGGCAGAGGCAGAAGCAGAGACAGAAGCAGAGACAGAAGCAGAGGCAGAAGCAGAGGCAGAAGCAGAGACAGAAGCAGAGACAGAAGCAGAGGCAGAAGCAGAGGCAGAAGCAGATGCAGAAGCAGAGGCAGAGGCAGAAGCAGAGACAGAAGCAGAGACAGAAGCAGAGGCAGAAGCAGAGGCAGAAGCAGAGGCAGAAGCAGAGACAGAAGCAGAGGCAGAAGCAGAGGCAGAAGCAGAGACAGAAGCAGAGGCAGAAGCAGAGGCAGAAGCAGATGCAGAAGCAGAGGCAGAGGCAGAAGCAGAGACAGAAGCAGAGACAGAAGCAGAGGCAGAAGCAGATGCAGAAGCAGAGGCAGAAGCAGAGGCAGAAGCAGAGGCAGAATCAGAGACAGAAGCAGATGCAGAAGCAGAGGCAGAGGCAGAAGCAGAGACAGAAGCAGAGACAGAAGCAGAGGCAGAAGCAGAGGCAGAAGCAGAGGCAGAATCAGAGACAGAAGCAGATGCAGAAGCAGAGGCAGAGGCAGAAGCAGAGACAGAAGCAGATGCAGAAGCAGAGGCAGAATCAGAGGCAGAAGCAGAGGCAGAAGCAGATGCAGAAGCAGAGGCAGAAGCAGAGGCAGAAGCAGAGGCAGAATCAGAGACAGAATCAGACGCAGAAGCAGAGGCAGAGGCAGAAGCAGAGACAGAAGCAGAGACAGAAGCAGAGGCAGAAGCAGAGGCAGAAGCAGAGGCAGAATCAGAGGCAGAAGCAGAAGCAGAGACAGAAGCAGAGACAGAAGCAGAGACAGAAGCAGAGACAGAAGCAGAGACAGAAGCAGAGACAGAAGCAGAGGCAGAAGCAGAGACAGAAGCAGAGGCAGAAGCAGAGGCAGAGGCAGAAGCAGAGACAGAAGCAGAGACAGAATCATACGCAGAAGCAGAGGCAGAGGCAGAAGCAGAGACAGAAGCAGAGACAGAAGCAGAGGCAGAAGCAGAGACAGAAGCAGAGACAGAAGCAGAGGCAGAAGCAGAGGCAGAAGCAGAGGCAGAATCAGAGGCAGAAGCAGAAGCAGAGACAGAAGCAGAGACAGAAGCAGAGACAGAAGCAGAGACAGAAGCAGAGGCAGAAGCAGAGACAGAAGCAGAGGCAGAAGCAGAGGCAGAAGCAGAGACAGAAGCAGAGGCAGAAGCAGAGGCAGAAGCAGAGACAGAAGCAGAGACAGAAGCAGAGACAGAAGCAGAGACAGAAGCAGAGACAGAAGCAGAGGCAGAAGCAGAGACAGAAGCAGAGACAGAAGCAGAGGCAGAAGCAGAGACAGAAGCAGAGGCAGAAGCAGAGACAGAAGCAGAGGCAGAAGCAGAGACAGAAGCAGAGACAGAAGCAGAGGCAGAAGCAGAGGCAGAAGCAGAGACAGAAGCAGAGGCAGAAGCAGAGACAGAAGCAGAGGCAGAAGCAGAGACAGAAGCAGTGGCAGAAGCAGAGACAGAAGCAGAGACAGAAGCAGAGGCAGAAGCAGAGACAGAAGCAGAGACAGAAGCAGAGACAGAAGCAGAGGCAGAAGCAGAGGCAGAGGCAGAGACAGAAGCAGAGACAGAATCAGAGGCAGAAGCAGAGGCAGAGGCAGAAGCAGAGACAGAATCAGAGACAGAAGCAGAGGCAGAAGCAGAGACAGAAGCAGAGGCAGAAGCAGAGGCAGAAGCAGAGACAGAAGCAGAGACAGAAGCAGAGACAGAAGCAGAGACAGAAGCAGAGACAGAAGCAGAGGCAGAAGCAGAGGCAGAAGCAGAGTCAGAAGCAGTGGCAGAAGCAGAGACAAAAGCAGAGGCAGAAGCAGAGACAGAAGCAGAGACAGAAGCAGAGACAGAAGCAGAGGCAGAAGCAGAGACAGAAGCAGAGACAGAAGCTGAGGCAGAAGCAGAGACAGAAGCAGAGACAGAAGCAGAGACAGAAGCAGAGGCAGAAGCAGAGGCAGAGGCAGAGACAGAAGCAGAGACAGAATCAGAGGCAGAAGCAGAGGCAGAGGCAGAAGCAGAGACAGAATCAGAGACAGAAGCAGAGGCAGAAGCAGAGACAGAAGCAGAGACAGAAGCAGAGGCAGAAGCAGAGGCAGAAGCAGAGACAGAAGCAGAGACAGAAGCAGAGACAGAAGCAGAGACAGAAGCAGAGGCAGAAGCAGAGGCAGAAGCAGAGACAGAAGCAGTGGCAGAAGCAGAG
The DNA here is from genome assembly GCF_021184085.1 of Oncorhynchus gorbuscha. Taxonomy (NCBI): domain Eukaryota; kingdom Metazoa; phylum Chordata; class Actinopteri; order Salmoniformes; family Salmonidae; genus Oncorhynchus; species Oncorhynchus gorbuscha. The sequence goes on from NC_060191.1 coordinate 56,690,923, forward strand.
ACAAAAGCAGAGGCAGAAGCAGAGACAGAAGCAGAGACAGAAGCAGAGACAGAAGCAGAGGCAGAAGCAGAGACAGAAGCAGAGGCAGAAGCAGAGACAGAAGCAGAGACAGAAGCTGAGGCAGAAGCAGAGACAGAAGCAGAGACAGAAGCAGAGGCAGAAGCAGAGACAGAAGCAGAGGCAGAAGCAGAGACAGAAGCAGAGACAGAAGCTGAGGCAGAAGCAGAGACAGAAGCAGAGACAGAAGCAGAGACAGAAGCAGAGGCAGAGACAGAAGCAGAGGCAGAAGCAGTGGCAGAAGCAGAGAGAAGCAGAGACAGAAGCAGAGACAGAAGCAGAGACAGAAGCAGTGGCAGAAGCAGAGACAGAAGCAGAGACAGAAGCAGAGACAGAAGCAGAGGAAGAAGCAGAGGCAGAAGCAGAGACAGAAGCAGAGGCAGAAGCAGAGGCAGAAGCAAAGACAGAAGCAGAGACAGAAGCAGAAGCAGAGACAGAAGCAGAGACAGAAGCAGAGACAGAAGCAGTGACAGAAGCAGAGACAGAAGCAGAGGCAGAAGCAGAGGCAGAAGCAGAGGCAGAAGCAGAGACAGAAGCAGAGGCAGAAGCAGAGGCAGAAGCAAAGACAGAAGCAGAGACAGAAGCAGAGGCAGAAGCAGAGACAGAAGCAGAGGCAGAAGCAGAGACAGAAGCAGAGACAGAAGCAGTGGCAGAAGCAGAGACAGAAGCAGATGCAGAAGCAGAGACAGAAGCAGAGGCAGAAGCAGAGACAGAAGCAGAGACAGAAGCAGAGACAAAAGCAGAGGCAGAAGCAGAGACAGAAGCAGAGACAGAAGCAGAGACAGAAGCAGAGGCAGAAGCAGAGACAGAAGCAGAGACAGAAGCAGAGACAGAAGCAGAGGCAGAAGCAGTGGCAGAAGCAGAGACAAAAGCAGAGGCAGAAGCAGAGACAGAAGCAGAGACAGAAGCAGAGACAGAAGCAGAGACAGAAGCAGAGGCAGAAGCAGAGACAGAAGCAGAGACAGAAGCAGAGGCAGAAGCAGAGACAGAAGCAGAGACAGAAGCAGAGGCAGAAGCAGAGGCAGAAGCAGAAGCAGAGACAGAAGCAGAGACAGAAGCAGAGGCAGAAGCAGAGACAGAAGCAGAGACAGAAGCAGAGGCAGAAGCAGAGGCAGAATCAGAGACAGAAGCAGAGGCAGAAGCAGAGGCAGAAGCAGAGACAGAAGCAGAGGCAGAAGCAGAGGCAGAAGCAGAGACAGAAGCAGAGACAGAAGCAGAGGCAGAAGCAGAGACAGAAGCAGAGACAGAAGCAGAGACAGAAGCAGAGACAGAGGCAGAGACAGAAGCAGAGACAGAAGCAGAGGCAGAAGCAGAGACAGAGGCAGAGACAGAAGCAGAGACAGAAGCAGAGGCAGAGGCAGAGACAGAAGCAGAGACAGAAGCAGAGACAGAAGCAGAGACAGAAGCAGAGACAGAAGCAGAGGCAGAAGCAGAGACAGAAGCAGAGGCAGAAGCAGAGACAGAAGCAGAGGCAGAAGCAGAGGCAGAAGCAGAGACAGAAGCAGAGACAGAAGCAGAGGCAGAAGCAGAGACAGAGGCAGAGACAGAAGCAGAGACAGAATCAGAGGCAGAAGCAGAGACAGAGGCAGAGACAGAAGCAGAGACAGAAGCAGAGGCAGAAGCAGAGACAGAGGCAGAGACAGAAGCAGAGACAGAAGCAGAGGCAGAGACAGAAGCAGAGACAGAAGCAGAGACAGAAGCAGAGACAGAAGCAGAGACAGAAGCAGAGACAGAAGCAGCGACAGAAGCAGAGGCAGAAACAGAGGCAGAAACAGAGACAGAAGCAGAGACAGAAGCAGAGACAGAAGCAGAGGCAGAAGCAGAGGCAGAAGCAGAGGCAGAAGCAGAGGCAGAGACAGAAGCAGAGACAGAAGCAGCGACAGAAGCAGAGACAGAAGCAGAGACAGAGGCAGAGGCAGAAGCAGAGACAGAAGCAGAGGCAGAAGCAGAGACAGAAGCAGAGACAGAAGCAGAGACAGAAGCAGAGACAGAAGCAGAGGCAAAAACAGAGACAGAAGCAGAGACAGAAGCAGAGACAGAAGCAGAGACAGAGGCAGAGGCAGAAGCAGAGACAGAAGCAGAGGCAGAAGCAGAGACAGAAGCAGAGACAGAAGCAGAGACAGAAGCAGAGACAGAAGCTGAGACAGAATCAGAGGCAGAAACAGAGACAGAAGCAGCGACAGAAGCAGAGGCAGAAGCAGAGACAGAAGCAGAGACAGAGACAGAAGCAGAGACAGAAGCAGAGACAGAAGCAGAGACAGAAGCAGAGACAGAAGCAGCGACAGAAACAGAGGCAGAAGCAGAGACAGAAGCAGCGACAGAAGCAGAGGCAGAAGCAGAGGCAGAAGCAGAGACAGAAGCAGAGACAGAAGCAGAGACAGAAGCAGCGACAGAAGCAGAGGCAGAAGCAGAGGCAGAAGCAGAGACAGAAGCAGAGACAGAAGCAGAGACAGAAACAGAGACAGCCACCATGCAGGAAAAAGGTACCAGGTAACAGAAAAAAATCATCTTCACTTTTGTTCCTTTAAGAAGCCCCTCCCACTCACGGCATCACAATACTATATCAATAATTGCTGGTGAAAATTAAACAAGTAAAACAATACGCTGCCTTTCCTCCAGATCAGTCTGTGCATTTTAAAAGAAGGTCACCATTCCCCCCTCCCCTGTTGGATCAGTGACACGTGCGTGGCGCGAGCAGCTGACCTGAGTTTGAATTTAGAGTGTTCATTAATAGCATATTATGCCATATGCTCACTGCACTGTCTTACTCTAATGCTTGGCTCTGACTTGAGAATGTGTAATTAGTGACGGTATAATGAGGGTATTGGAGGGGCTAATACTGTGGAGCGCTGGAGGAGGAATAGATTTGCTCATTGTACTGTAGAAACACTAGACCATCGGGCCAGGGACCCGGCCACCAGAAAGCTACATGCAACAACCACACACACCACAGTGGAGACATTGAACCCACCTTTCCCCAGTACTGACAACAACACAGTCCTCCATACCAGGCGAAGCTGATTTCCCCACTAACGCCACTACGCCATGTTTCAGTGGTACTAATTCATTATTAGTCACAGTGATCTTCATGGGCGGTTGTGAAGGACGGATGTTTCAACTGTTTTTATTTTGCTGCTGTGCTGCTGTCCCAGCACCTTCCCCTAATATGATGTCATAATTATGCAGTCCGTGCTAAATGCCTATTGTGTGGCTGGGGTGGCTGCTTGTAAGCATCAAAAGGACAGATTTTCCGAGACAGTCAATAAATACACACATTGTGGACTATACAGAGGAGCTATCGACACTGAAGACATAAGTCAGGTGCAATGCGCCGAGCAGACAATGACAATTATACACATCGGAATTGAAGAAAACTCAGGGGACTATGACGGACCCCTACAGCACAGTGAATCACAGGAACTCAATAGCAACATGGCAGATCACACTCATTTAAAGGGCAGGGGGGTGACAGAGATGTGTGTGAGTACTTCCACTAAGAGCCATTTGCTGACATGCACTCCTCATTGACAGGCAGAAGACTGTGTCTACAGCATCATTACACATTTTTCATATTCTCTAAAAAACTTAAATAGTAGTTAGAAAAGGCTCAGAGCAGAGAAAAGCAGAGCAGAGCAGAGGAGGCAGAGCAGAGCAGAGCAGAGCAGGCAGAGCAGAGCAGAGCAAGGAGAGCAGAGCAGAGCAGGGAAAGCAGAGCAGGGAGAGCAGGGCAGAGCAGGGAGAGCAGAGCAGGGAAAGCAGAGCAAGGAGAGCAGGGCAGAGCAGTGAGAGCAGGGAGAGGAGAGCAGGGAGAGCAGAGCAGAGCAGGCAGAGCAGAGCAGGGAGAGCAGAGCAGAGCAGGCAGAGCAGAGCAGAGCAGGGAGAGCAGAGCAGAGCAGAGCAGGCAGAGCAGAGCAGAGCAGAGCAGGGAGAGCAGGGAGAGCAGAGCAGAGCAGGGAGAGCAGGGAGAGCAGAGCAGAGCAGAGCAGAGCAGGCAGAGCAGGGAGAGCAGAGCAGAGCAGGCAGAGCAGAGCAGAGCAGAGCAGGGAGAGCAGAGCAGAGCAGAGCAGGGAGAGCAGAGCAGGGAGAGCAGAGCAGAGCAGAGCAGAGCAGGGAGAGCAGAGCAGGCAGAGCAGAGCAGGGAGAGCAGAGAAGAGCAGGGCGAGCAGAGCAGGGAGAGCAGAGCAGGCAGAGCGGAGCAGGCAGAGCAGAGCAGAGCAGGGAGATCAGAGCAGGCAGAGTGGAGCAGGCAGAGCAGAGCAGAGCAGGGACAGCAGAGCAGAGCAGGCAGAGCAGAGCAGGGCAGGGAGAGCAGAGCAGAGCAGGCAGAGCAGAGCAGAGCAGTTAGAGCGGAGCAGGCAGAGCAGAGCAGGGAGAGCAGAGCACGTGGAGCAGAGCAGTCAGAGCAGAGCAGAGCAGGCAGAGCAGAGCAGAGCAGGGAGAGCAGAGCAGAGCACGCCGAGCAGAGCAGGCAGCGTAAGCAGAGCAGTCATAGCGGGCAGAGCAGTCAGAGCAGAGCAGAACAGAGCAGGCAGAGCAGACCAGGCAGAGCAGAGCAGGGAGAGCAGATCAGAGCAGAGCTGGGCAGGCAGAGCAGAGCAGAGCAGAGCAGGGCAGGGCAGGGCAGGGCAGGGCAGGGCAGGGCAGGGCAGGGCAGGGCAGGGCAGGGCAGGGCAGGGCAGGCAGGCAGGCAGAGCAGAGCAGAGCAGAGCTGGGCAGGCAGGGCAGAGCAGAACTGGGCAGAGCAGAGCAGAGCAGAGAGAGCAGAGCAGAGCAGAGCAGAGCAGAGCAGGGAGAGCAGAGCAGAGCAGAGCTGGGCAGGCAGGGCAGAGCAGAGCTGGGCAGAGCAGAGCAGAGCAGAGCAGAGCAGGGAGAGCAGAGCAGAGCAGGCAGAGCAGAGCACGTGGAGCAGAGCAGTCAGAGCAGAGCACGTGGAGCAGAGCAGTCAGAGCAGAGCAGAGCAGAGCAGGCAGAGCAGAGCAGACCAGGCAGAGCAGAGCAGAGCAGAGCAGAGCAGGGAGAGCAGAGCAGAGCACGCCGAGCAGAGCAGGCAGCGTAAGCAGAGCAGTCATAGCGGGCAGAGCAGTCAGAGCAGAGCAGAACAGAGCAGGCAGAGCAGACCAGGCAGAGCAGAGCAGGGAGAGCAGATCAGAGCAGAGCTGGGCAGGCAGAGCAGAGCAGAGCAGAGCAGAGCAGGGCAGGGCAGGGCAGGGCAGGGCAGGGCAGGGCAGGGCAGGCAGGCAGGCAGGCAGAGCAGAGCAGAGCAGAGCTGGGCAGGCAGGGCAGAGCAGAACTGGGCAGAGCAGAGCAGAGCAGAGAGAGCAGAGCAGAGCAGAGCAGAGCAGAGCAGAGCAGGGAGAGCAGAGCAGAGCAGAGCTGGGCAGGCAGGGCAGAGCAGAGCTGGGCAGAGCAGAGCAGAGCAGAGCAGGGAGAGCAGAGCAGAGCAGGCAGAGCAGAGCACGTGGAGCAGAGCAGTCAGAGCAGAGCACGTGGAGCAGAGCAGTCAGAGCAGAGCAGAGCAGAGCAGGCAGAGCAGAGCAGACCAGGCAGAGCAGAGCAGAGCAGAGCAGAGCAGAGCAGAGCAGGGAGAGCAGAGCAGAGCACGCCGAGCAGAGCAGGCAGCGTAAGCAGAGCAGTCATAGCGGAGCAGAGCAGTCAGAGCAGAGCAGAGCAGAACAGAGCAGGCAGAGCAGACCAGGCAGAGCAGAGCAGAGCAGAGCAGAGCAGAGCAGAGCAGGGAGAGCAGAGCAGAGCAGAGCTGGGCAGGCAGGGCAGAGCAGAGCTGGGCAGAGCAGAGCAGAGCAGAGCAGAGCTGGGCAGAGCAGAGCAGAGCAGAGCAGAGCAGACCTGGGCTGGGCAGGGCAGAGCAGAGCAGAGCTGGGCATACAGGGCAGAGCAGAGCTGGGCAGAGCAGAGCAGAGCAGAGCAGAGCTGGGCAAGGCAGGCAGGGCAGAGCAGAGCTGGGCAGAGCAGAGCAGAGCAGAGCAGAGCTGGGCAGGCAGGGCAGAGCAGAGCTGGACAGAGCAGAGCAGATCAGATCAGAGCAGAGCTGGGCAGGGCAGAGCAGGGCAGAGCAGAGCAGAGCAGAGCTGGACAGGGCAGAGCAGAGCAGAGCTGGGCAGGGCAGAGCTGGGCAGGGCAGAGCAGGGCATGGCAGAGCAGAGCAGAGCAGGGCAGAGCTGGGCAGAGCAGAGCAGGGCAGAGCAGACCTGGGCAGGGTAGGGCAGGGCAGAGCAGGGCAGGGCAGGGCAGGGCAGAGCAGAGTAGAGCTGGGCAGGGCAGAGCTGGGCAGGGCATAGCAGAGCAGGGCAGAGCAGAGCAGAGCAGAGCAGGGCAGGGCAGAGTAGAGCAGAGCAGAGCAGAGCAGAGCAGGGCAGGGCAGGGCAGGGCAGAGCAGGGCAGGGCAGGGCAGAGTAGAGCAGGGCAGAGAGAGCAGAGCAGAGCAGAGCAGAGCAGAGCAGGGAGAGCAGAGCAGAGCAGAGCTGGGCAGGCAGGGCAGAGCAGAGCTGGGCAGAGCAGAGCAGAGCAGAGCAGAGCAGGGAGAGCAGAGCAGAGCAGGCAGAGCAGAGCACGTGGAGCAGAGCAGTCAGAGCAGAGCACGTGGAGCAGAGCAGTCAGAGCAGAGCAGAGCAGAGCAGGCAGAGCAGAGCAGACCAGGCAGAGCAGAGCAGAGCAGAGCAGAGCAGGGAGAGCAGAGCAGAGCACGCCGAGCAGAGCAGGCAGCGTAAGCAGAGCAGTCATAGCGGGCAGAGCAGTCAGAGCAGAGCAGAACAGAGCAGGCAGAGCAGACCAGGCAGAGCAGAGCAGGGAGAGCAGATCAGAGCAGAGCTGGGCAGGCAGAGCAGAGCAGAGCAGAGCAGAGCAGGGCAGGGCAGGGCAGGGCAGGGCAGGGCAGGCAGGCAGGCAGAGCAGAGCAGAGCAGAGCTGGGCAGGCAGGGCAGAGCAGAACTGGGCAGAGCAGAGCAGAGCAGAGAGAGCAGAGCAGAGCAGAGCAGAGCAGGGAGAGCAGAGCAGAGCAGAGCTGGGCAGGCAGGGCAGAGCAGAGCTGGGCAGAGCAGAGCAGAGCAGAGCAGGGAGAGCAGAGCAGAGCAGGCAGAGCAGAGCACGTGGAGCAGAGCAGTCAGAGCAGAGCACGTGGAGCAGAGCAGTCAGAGCAGAGCAGAGCAGGCAGAGCAGAGCAGACCAGGCAGAGCAGAGCAGAGCAGAGCAGAGCAGGGAGAGCAGAGCAGAGCACGCCGAGCAGAGCAGGCAGCGTAAGCAGAGCAGTCATAGCGGAGCAGAGCAGTCAGAGCAGAGCAGAGCAGAACAGAGCAGGCAGAGCAGACCAGGCAGAGCAGAGCAGAGCAGAGCAGGGAGAGCAGAGCAGAGCAGAGCTGGGCAGGCAGGGCAGTGCAGAGCTGGGCAGAGCAGAGCAGAGCAGAGCAGAGCAGAGCAGAGCAGAGCTGGGCAGAGCAGAGCAGAGCAGAGCAGAGCAGACCTGGGCTGGGCAGGGCAGAGCAGAGCAGAGCTGGGCAGACAGGGCAGAGCAGAGCTGGGCAGAGCAGAGCAGAGCAGAGCAGAGCTGGGCAAGGCAGGCAGGGCAGAGCAGAGCTGGGCAGAGCAGAGCAGAGCAGAGCAGAGCTGGGCAGGCAGGGCAGAGCAGAGCTGGACAGAGCAGAGCAGATCAGATCAGAGCAGAGCTGGGCAGGGCAGAGCAGGGCAGAGCAGAGCAGAGCAGAGCTGGACAGGGCAGAGCAGAGCAGAGCTGGGCAGGGCAGAGCTGGGCAGGGCAGAGCAGGGCATGGCAGAGCAGAGCAGAGCAGGGCAGAGCTGGGCAGAGCAGAGCAGGGCAGAGCAGACCTGGGCAGGGTAGGGCAGGGCAGAGCAGGGCAGGGCAGGGCAGGGCAGAGCAGAGTAGAGCTGGGCAGGGCAGAGCTGGGCAGGGCATAGCAGAGCAGGGCAGAGCAGAGCAGAGCAGAGCAGGGCAGGGCAGAGTAGAGCAGAGCAGAGCAGAGCAGAGCAGAGCAGAGCAGAGCAGAGCAGAGCAGGGCAGGGCAGGGCAGGGCAGAGCAGGGCAGGGCAGGGCAGAGTAGAGCAGAGCAGAGCAGGACAGAGCAGAGCAGAGCAGGGCAGGGCAGGGCAGGGCAGGGCAGGGCAGGGCAGGGCAGGGCAGGGCAGGGCAGGGCAGAGCAGATCAGAGCAGAGCAGAGATGGGCAGGCAGAGCAGAGCAGAGCAGGGCAGAGCAGAGCAGGCAGGGCAGGGCAGGGCAGGGCAGGGCAGGGCAGGGCAGGGCAGGGCAGGGCAGGGCAGGGCAGGGCAGAGCAGAGCAGAGCTGGGCAGGCAGGGCAGAGCAGAGCTGGGCAGAGCAGAGCAGAGCAGAGCAGAGCAGAGCAGAGCAGAGCAGAGCAGGGAGAGCAGAGCAGAGCAGGGAGAGCAGAGCAGAGCAGGGAGAGCAGAGCAGAGCAGAGCAGGGAGAGCAGAGCAGAGCAGAGCTGGGCAGGCAGGGCAGAGCAGAGCTGGGCAGAGCAGAGCAGGGAGAGCAGAGCAGGCAGAGCAGAGCACGTGGAGCAGAGCAGTCAGAGCAGAGCACGTGGAGCAGAGCAGTCAGAGCAGAGCAGAGCAGAGCAGGCAGAGCAGAGCAGACCAGGCAGAGCAGAGCAGAGCAGAGCAGGGAGAGCAGAGCAGAGCACGCCGAGCAGAGCAGGCAGCGTAAGCAGAGCAGTCATAGCGGAGCAGAGCAGTCAGAGCAGAGCAGAACAGAGCAGGCAGAGCAGACCAGGCAGAGCAGAGCAGAGCAGGGAGAGCAGATCAGAGCAGAGCTGGGCAGGCAGAGCAACGCAGGCAGAGCAGAGCAGAGCAGAGCTGGGCAGGCAGGGCAGAGCAGAGCTGGGCAGAGCAGAGCAGAGCAGAGCAGAGCAGAGCAGAGCAGAGCAGACCTGGGCTGGGCAGGGCAGAGCAGAGCAGAGCTGGGCAGACAGGGCAGAGCAGAGCTGGGCAGAGCAGAGCAGAGCAGAGCAGAGCTGGGCAGGGCAGGCAGGGCAGAGCAGAGCTGGGCAGAGCAGAGCAGAGCAGAGCAGAGCTGGGCAGGGCAGGCAGGGCAGAGCAGAGCTGGACAGAGCAGAGCAGATCAGAGCAGAGCTGGGCAGGGCAGGGCAGGGCAGGGCAGAGCAGAGCAGAGCAGAGCAGAGCTGGGCAGGGCAGGGCAGAGCAGAGCAGAGCTGGGCAGGGCAGAGCTGGGCAGGGCAGAGCTGGGCAGAGCAGAGCAGGGCAGAGCAGACCTGGGCAGGGTAGGGCAGGGCAGGGCAGGGCAGGGCAGGGCAGGGCAGGGCAGGGCAGGGCAGGGCAGGGCAGGGCAGAGTAGAGCTGGGCAGGGCAGAGCTGGGCAGGGCATAGCAGAGCAGGGCAGGGCAGGGCAGGGCAGGGCAGAGCAGAGCAGAGCAGAGCAGAGCAGAGCAGAGCACAGCAGGGCAGGGCAGAGTAGAGCAGAGCAGAGCAGGGCAGAGCAGAGCAGGGCAGGGCAGAGCAGAGCAGGGCAGGGCAGAGTAGAGCAGAGCAGAGCAGAGCAGAGCAGGGCAGGGCAGAGCAGAGCAGAGCAGAGCAGAGCAGAGCAGAGCAGGGCAGGGTAGGGCAGGGCAGGGCAGAGCAGAGCAGAGCAGAGCATGGCAGAGCAGAGCAGAGCAGGGAAGGCAGGGCAGAGCAGAGCAGGGCAGGGCAGAGCAGGGCAGAGCAGAGCAGAGCAGGGCAGAGCAGAGCAGAGCAGGGCAGGACAGGGCAGAGCAGAGCAGACAAAGTGTGAAATAAATTTTACCCGCGGTCCCTGCACATGACATTGCACATAAATATTCAATAAATTAGCCTGGGCTGTTTCATACAGTAGATTGATCAGTCATCTCTCGGCAACCCTGTGACAGGCAATGCTGGGGCTGAAATATTAATGCTGACAAATTAGGGATTTCTGAGTAAATTATGTCAAATCGCACGGCTTCACTCAAATTTACTCCCTGGCACGAGGGACATTTGCCGGCGCGGTAAGGCACTTCCTACCCTCACGCCCCTGCACCATCCCTCCCTCCTCCTCGCTTCTGCCTCAAAATGACATTCATTATTTTATCGTTAAGCAGGAGTCCTTCTTTCCTGGTACCCGGGCAGCGAAAGAAAAGAAAGAGAAAAAAAGGAGGGGGAGGAAAATGTACCTCTGAAGGGCCAACCATGTGCATGTCCCACATCTGTGTAGTTCATCTCTGAAGGGCCAACCATGTACATGTCCCACATCTGTGTAGTTCATCTCTGAAGGGCCAACCATGTACATGTCCCACATCTGTGTAGTTCATCTCTGAAGGGCCAACCATGTACATGTCCCACATCTGTGTAGTTCATCTCTGAAGGGCCAACCATGTGCATGTCCCACATCTGTGTAGTTCATCTCTGAAGGGCCAATCATGTACATGTCCCACATCTGTGTAGTTCATCTCTGAAGGGCCAACCATGTGTATGTCCCACATCTGTGTGGTTCATCTCTGAAGGGCCAACCATGTGCATGTCCCACATCTGTGTAGTTCATCTCTGAAGGGCCAACCATGTGCATGTCCCACATCTGTGTAGTTCATCTCTGAAGGGCCAACCATGTGCATGTCCCACATCTGTGTAGTTCATCTCTGAAGGGCCAAGCATGTGCATGTCCCACATCTGTGTGGTTCATCTCTGAAGGGCCAACCATGTGCATGTCCCACATCTGTGTAGTTCATCTCTGAAGGGCCAACCATGTGCATGTCCCACATCTGTGTAGTTCATCTCTGAAGGGCCAACCATGTGCATGTCCCACATCTGTGTAGTTCATCTCTGAAGGGCCAACCATGTGCATATCCCACATCTGTGTGGTTCATCTCTGAAGGGCCAACCATGTGCATGTCCCACATCTGTGTGGTTCATCTCTGAAGGGCCAACCATGTGCATGTCCCACATCTGTATGGTTAATCTCTGAAGGGCCAACCATGTGCATGTCCCACATCTGTGTAGTTCATCTCTGAAGGGCCAACCATGTGCATGTCCCACATCTGTGTAGTTAATCTCTGAAGGGCCAACCATGTGCATATCCCACATCTGTGTAGTTCATCTCTGAAGGGCCAACCATGTGCATGTCCCACATCTGTGTAGTTCATCTCTGAAGGGCCAACCATGTGCATATCCCACATCTGTGTGGTTCATCTCTGAAGGGCCAACCATGTGCATGTCCCACATCTGTGTAGTTCATCTCTGAAGGGCCAACCATGTGCATGTCCCACATCTGTGTAGTTCATCTCTGAAGGGCCAATCATGTACATGTCCCACATCTGTGTAGTTCATCTCTGAAGGGCCAACCATGTGCATGTCCCACATCTGTGTAGTTCATCTCTGAAGGGCCAACCATGTGCATGTCCCACATCTGTGTGGTTCATCTCTGAAGGGCCAACCATGTGCATGTCCCACATCTGTGTGATTCATCTCTGAAGGGCCAACCATGTGCATGTCCCACATCTGTGTGGTTCATCTCTGAAGGGCCAAACATGTGCATGTCCCACATCTGTGTGGTTCATCTCTGAAGGGCCAACCATGTGCATGTCCCACATCTGTGTTTCATCTCTGAAGGGCCAAACATGTGCATGTCCCACATCTGTGTGGTTCATCTCTGAAGGGCCAACCATGTGCATGTCCCACATCTGTGCGGTTCATCTCTGAAGGGCCAACCATGTGCATGTCCCACATCTGTGTTGTTCATCTCTAAAGGGCCACTATGTACTTGTCCCACATCTGTGTCGTTCATCTCTAAAGGGACACTATGTACTTGTCCCACATCTGTGTCGTTCATCTCTAAAGGGACACTATGTACTTGTCACACATCTGTGTCGTTCATCTCTGAAGGGCCAACCATGTGCATGTCCCACATCTGTGTGGTTCATCTCTGAAGGGCCAACCATGTGCATGTCCCACATCTGTGTGGTTCATCTCTGAAGGGCCAACCATGTGCATGTCCCACATCCGTGTAGTTCATCTCTGAAAGGCCAACCATGTGCATGTCCCACATCTGTGTGGTTCATCTCTGAAGGGCCAAACATGTGCATGTCCCACATCTGTGTAGTTCATCTCTGAAGGGCCAACCATGTGCATGTCCCACATCTGTGTGGTTCATCTCTGAAGGGCCAACCATGTGCATGTCCCACATCTGTGTGGTTCATCTCTGAAGGGCCAAACATGTGCATGTCCCATATCTGTGTGGTTCATGTCTGAAGGGCCAACCATGTGCATGTCCCACATCTGTGTGGTTAATCTCTGAAGGGCCAACCATGTGCATGTCCCACATCTGTGTGGTTCATCTCTGAAGGGCCAACCATGTGTATGTCCCACATCTGTGTGGTTCATCTCTTTAGGGCCAAACATGTGCATGTCCCACATCTGTGTAGTTCATCTCTGAAGGGCCAACCATGTGCATGTCCCACATCTGTGTGGTTAATCTCTGAAGGGCCAACCATGTGCATGTCCCACATCTGTCTAGTTCATCTCTGAAGGGCCAATCACGTACATGTCCCACATCTGTCTAGTTCATCTCTGAAGGGCCAACCATGTGCATGTCCCACATCTGTGTGGTTCATCAACTATGTCTGCACAACGCATCACCGGGGGCAAACTACCTGCCCTCCAGGACACCTACAGCACCCGATGTCACAGGTAGGTCAAAAAGATCATCAAGGACAACAACCACCTGAGCCACTGACTGTTCACCCCGCTATCATCCAGAAGCCGAGGTCAGTACAGGTGCATCAAAGCGGGACCGAGAGACTAAAAAACAGCTTCTATCTCAAGGCCATCAGACTAACTCAAGGCCATCACTAACTCAGAAAAGCTGCTGGCTACATTGAGACCCAATCACTGGCCACTTTAATAATGTTTAAATATCTTACATTACTCTAATCACATGGTATAAAGTACAGTATATACATCTATTGCACCTTCGCCATCGCTCATCCATATAATTACATGTTCATATTCTCATTCAGCCCTTTAGATTTGTGTGTATTAGATAGTTGTTAGGGGAATTGTTAGATTACTTGATAGATATTACTGCGCTGTCGGGAACTCGAAGCACAAGCATTTCGCGAAACCCACATTAAAATCTGCTAGCCATATGTACGTGACAAATACAATTTGATTTGATTTGTGTGCTTGTCCCACATCTGTGTCGTTCATCTCTAAAGGGACACTATGTGCTTGTCCCACATCTGTGTCGTTCATCTCTAAAGGGACACTATGTGCTTGTCCCACATCTGTGTCGTTCATCTCTAAAGGGACACTATGTGCTTGTCCCACATCTGTGTCGTTCATCTCTAAAGGGACACTATGTGCTTGTCCCACATCTGTGTCGTTCATCTCTAAAGGGACACTATGTGCATGTCCCACATCTGTGTCGTTCATCTCTAAAGGGACACTATGTGCTTGTCCCACATCTGTGTCGTTCATCTCTAAAGGGCCACTATGTACTTGTCCCACATCTGTGTCGTTCATCTCTAAAGGGACACTATGTACTTGTCCCACATCTGTGTCGTTCATCTCTAAAGGGACACTATGTACTTGTCCCACATCTGTGTCGTTCATCTCTAAAGGGACACTATGTGCTTGTCCCACATCTGTGTCGTTCATTTCTGAAGGGACACTATGTGCTTGTCCCACATCTGTGTCGTTCATCTCTAAAGGGACACTATGTACTTGTCCCACATCTGTGTCGTTCATCTCTAAAGGGACACTATGTGCTTGTCCCACATCTGTGTCGTTCATCTCTAAAGGGACAATATGTGCTTGTCCCACATCTGTGTCGTTCATCTCTAAAGGGACACTATGTGCTTGTCCCACATCTGTGTCGTTCATCTCTAAAGGGACACTATGTGCTTGTCCCACATCTGTGTCGTTCATCTCTAAAGGGACACTATGTGCTTGTCCCACATCTGTGTCGTTCATCTCTAAAGGGACACTATGTGCTTGTCCCACATCTGTGTCGTTCATCTCTAAAGGGACACTATGTGCTTGTCCCACATCTGTGTCGTTCATCTCTAAAGGGACATTATGTGTTTGTCCCACATCTGTGTCGTTCATCTCTAAAGGGCCACTATGTACTTGTCCCACATCTGTGTCGTTCATCTCTAAAGGGACACTATGTACTTGTCCCACATCTGTGTCGTTCATCTCTAAAGGGACACTATGTACTTGTCCCACATCTGTGTCGTTCATCTCTAAAGGGACACTATGTGCTTGTCCCACATCTGTGTCGTTCATTTCTGAAGGGACACTATGTGCTTGTCCCACATCTGTGTCGTTCATCTCTAAAGGGACACTATGTACTTGTCCCACATCTGTGTCGTTCATCTCTAAAGGGACACTATGTGCTTGTCCCACATCTGTGTCGTTCATCTCTAAAGGGACACTATGTGCTTGTCCCACATCTGTGTCGTTCATCTCTAAAGGGACACTATGTGCTTGTCCCACATCTGTGTCGTTCATCTCTAAAGGGACACTATGTGCTTGTCCCACATCTGTGTCGTTCATCTCTAAAGGGACACTATGTGCTTGTCCCACATCTGTGTCGTTCATCTCTAAAGGGACACTATGTGCTTGTCCCACATCTGTGTCGTTCATCTCTAAAGGGACACTATGTGCTTGTCCCACATCTGTGTCGTTCATCTCTAAAGGGACATTATGTGCTTGTCCCACATCTGTGTCGTTCATCTCTAAAGGGCCACTATGTACTTGTCCCACATCTGTGTCGTTCATCTCTAAAGGGACACTATGTACTTGTCCCACATCTGTGTCGTTCATCTCTAAAGGGACACTATGTACTTGTCCCACATCTGTGTCGTTCATCTCTAAAGGGACACTATGTGCTTGTCCCACATCTGTGTCGTTCATTTCTGAAGGGACACTATGTGCTTGTCCCACATCTGTGTCGTTCATCTCTAAAGGGACACTATGTACTTGTCCCACATCTGTGTCGTTCATCTCTAAAGGGACACTATGTGCTTGTCCCACATCTGTGTCGTTCATCTCTAAAGGGACACTATGTGCTTGTCCCACATCTGTGTCGTTCATCTCTAAAGGGACACTATGTGCTTGTCCCACATCTGTGTCGTTCATCTCTAAAGGGACACTATGTACTTGTCCCACATCTGTGTCGTTCATCTCTAAAGGGACACTATGTACTTGTCCCACATCTGTGTCGTTCATCTCTAAAGGGACACTATGTGCTTGTCCCACATCTGTGTCGTTCATTTCTGAAGGGACACTATGTGCTTGTCCCACATCTGTGTCGTTCATCTCTAAAGGGACACTATGTACTTGTCCCACATCTGTGTCATTCATCTCTAAAGGGCCACTATGTACTTGTCCCACATCTGTGTCGTTCATCTCTAAAGGGAAACTATGTGCTTGTCCCACATCTGTGTCGTTCATTTCTGAAGGGACACTATGTGCTTGTCCCACATCTGTGTAATTCATCTCTAAAGGGACACTATGTGCTTGTCCCACATCTGTGTAGTTCATTATGGCAATTGGAGTTGAGATTTGTGACTGGGTGGAAAGCTCCCATTTAAAAGCATTAAACTCCAATGTGTGTGTGTGTGTGTGTGTGTGTGTGTGTGTGTGTGTGTGTGTGTGTGTGTGTGTGTGTGTGTGTGTGTGTGTGTGTGTGTGTGTGTGTGTGTGTGTGTGTGTGTGTGTGTGTGCTTGTGGGCATGGGCGTCTCTGTGATGGTGTGTGTGTTGTGGAATGATGAGGGGTTGTGTGTGTGTGGGATGGGGGTTATTGGTTGTACTCTGGACTGAGATACTCTGGGGACCCAGTTGGAGATGGCTGTGTGTGCAGGACAGGGCGGAATGTGACAGGGTCTCAGGGGAAATACACCTGTATGTCTGAGGTGGTCCCCACTTGGTCAGGAGAAGATCTCTACAAGCTCCTATCACATATCACAGAAATGCATTATTACGTAGCAGAGCTCGGAGAGATACTTGGGAATATGTAGGGCTACAGATCCCCTTCATCTTTAACCTGTTTCCTCCCCTTCATCTTTAACCTGTCTCCTCCCCTTCATCTTTAACCTGTCTCCTCCCCTTCATCTTTAACCTGTCTCCTCCCCTTCATCTTTGACCTGTCTCCTCCCCTTCATCTTTAATCTGTCTCCTCCCCTTCATCTTTACCCTGTCTCCTCCCCTTCATCTTTACCCTGTCTCCTCCCCTTCATCTTTAACCTGTCTCCTCCCCTTCATCTTTAACCTGTCTCCTCCCCTTCATCTTTACCCTGTCTCCTCCCCTTCATCTTTACCCTGTCTCCTCCCCTTCATCTACACTGATTGAAGTGGATTTAACAGGTGATAGCTTTCATAGCTTTCACCTGTATTCAGCTGGTCAGTCTATGTCATGGAAAGAGCAGGTGTTCCTAATGTTTTATGCACTCAGTGTATTTGATTACTGAGAAGTATAGGAGAGTATAGAAGCATACTGAGAATTGCTTTACAATATACACTGAGTGCACAAACACTGCTGGGTTTTTCACATTCAACAGTTTCTTGTGTGTATCAAGAAGGGTCCACCACCCAAAGGACATCCAGCCAACGGCAGGCCAGTAGTCCAAAAGGGCTCAGGCTACATTTAGTCAACTGACAGTCCAGTACAACATTGGTGCCTATAGGCCCATAAAAGAATGCACAATTCGTTGTACCTTGACCTTACAGAGTTCCACTTCTTTCAGCTAAAAAAACCCCAAGAAACTGTGGTTGTAATGGGCTAAGAAACAAAAACACTGGACACTGGAGAAATCCCGGTTCCTGCTGTTTCACGCTGATGGGAGGACTAGGGTATGGAGAAAACCACATGAGTACGTACGTCCATCTTGTCAATATTACAGGCTGGTGGTGGTGGTGTGATGGCGTGGTGTTTTCAGAGCACACATTGGGCCCCTTGATAGAAGTGGAGCAACGTTTGAATGCCAACCAACGGATATCTGAACATCATTGCCAATCAGGTGCTTCCCCTCATGGCAGCAGTACATCGATCTGCCAAAGGATTTTTTTCCCGCACGATGCCCCATGCCACAAGGCCAGGATTGTCCGGGAACGGTTCCACAAACATGAAAGTCCATTCGGCTTCACTGCAGTGGCCTGCCCAGTCACCAGATCTCAATCCAATTGAGCATCTGTGGGATGAGATGGAACAAGCTATTCGGAGTCTCCTTAATGTTTTGTAAACTCAGTGTATATCGGACCATTGAAAAATGCCTCCGAATATAAGATATCACTGAGAAATACTCAAGTATTCATCAGAGGACTGCAACTGGATGTATGAAATCATATGAATGTGGAAAAATGCACGAGAACACTTGAGAGCAGAGCTCAATGTATTCTCAGCCAGCTGCCTTTGCCACTGCCTATGGCAATACATGTAAGATTTATGAAAATCATGACATTACACAAACCATGGGACAACATGTTTAGAAACTCATTTACTCTCATTAAAAACATACAAGTCTATCTCAACTTTACTCAGCAATGTCAGGGTTTATGGACATCATCAAGCCTTCTTCGGAAAATGAACCCTCGTGGTCCAGATTTCTGTTGTGGAATGTGTGCTGGGTGTTGAAACGCTGAGTAAGACACACTGTACAGCATTGCTCTTAGATATGCATAGGTCCTAGGATTGACCTGTGTGGTATTAGAGGGGGGGGAGAGAGAAGGCCCTGCTCAGCAATAATGTCTGGTTCATCTGCTGCTAGTCAGCCTGTAATGAATGAGTCCCCAGTGTGAGATCAATAGATCGGTGAGAAATCATCCGCTGCCCGACAGCGAAAGATGAGCAGGGAGCCAATCTGTCAATAAACATTGCCATGGATCCCCCTCAATACCCCTGCCACACCTTTTTCCTGGGATTCCTGTGTTGGGTCAGCACTACATGTTTTATCCCTGAGCCCAATGCAGGGAGGACTGTGGGGGACACACACAGACAAACACACACACACACACAAACACAAACACATTCCAAACTATAATGTGACTAGCAACAGCCTCTCAGCCTGTCCTGCTGTACTGAGTATACCTCTCTGCCAGTATTGAGCTGTGAGCGAACCAGCCTGAAACACCCCTCTCTGACAAGATCAGGAAAGCAGCACCTGACTTCAAGTAGTGTTGAGTCCTTACAGTGGTGGCCGTGGCCGTCTCTGTATTTGAGGCAAAGTTACATGTTTTCTCTTGACATTTGTTGTGGGGAATGTGTGAGAGCTCAGGACTGGGGCTGATATCACCTGTCCGCACAAAGACCCACTCTTTGGTTTGAGATGAACAAGTAAGAGCACAGAGGAGAACCCAGAACGGTGTGTAGCCGTGTGTGAGTATGAGTATGTGTGTGTGTCTGTCGTCTCCCTTAGACCCTACCTCCAATAATGAAATAATGAAGCCGGGGCTCTGGAGATGACTCCTACCCCCCCAGTGCAAATAAAAATATCTAAACACAAAAGGAAGACAGAAGAAAAGTAGTAAAAAATAAGGAAAATATCTGTGGTTCAACTGTCAGTTGTGGTGATGAATGGAAATGGACCTCTCTCCTCTCGCTGCTCTTAATGCAATCACTTCTGCATGGCACAGCTGCCATCTCTGATGCTGGACCGTTTTTGTGAATTCTGAGCAAATTACCCCGTCAGAACCCAGCGGCGCCTGTCCGTCAGAGGGATGTCGCAGAGACAGGTGACTGACAAGAGGCACAAGGGAAAACAACCAGAGGAGGGGATGGGGGAGAAGGAGAAGGAGGGAGATTGAGAGGAAGAGGGAAAGTGAGGGGGAGAGGGGGAGAGGGGGAGAGGGGGAGGGGGGAGAGGGGGAGAGGCAAAGGGAGAAATAAAATGAGCAGAGGGCAAAAAATCAAAAAGGGGGTATTTTTTTACCCATCGTCCCTTGGGCATGGCAATATCAAGTCAATCTGGGGGCTAATTCATGTCAGGGCTTGAATCCTATCTCCTTGAGAGGCGAGCAGAAGGTTGATGGAGTTGGATGCACAGGATGATAGGGCACAACAATTGCAGGCAGGAATAAAGGCTGGTACCAGGAAGCCCTCTTTCCTCTCTGAGAGCATACCTCTGACCTTGACCTTGTCCTTGCCACTCACAACTTTCTCTCTCTCACTCCCTCTTTCCTCTCCTATTCACAATACATTTTCTCATTCTGTGGCTACCAGTGAATTTGGACCATCTGGGGAATAATTTTTTCTTCCCAAAGTGTGTTTTGACAAAATACTGTAATCGTAAAAGGTGTGTTAAAGTTAATATAATATATAATAATATATATAATATTACAATGCGCTAAACATGCTAGTTGGTGCGAATTACATTCAGGGGGGAGAAAAAAGTGATCCCATTATTCGTCAGAGGTGTAGACAGCCCCACTATTAATGATATCTAATGAGGTAGAGGATTTGGTCTGTTTTTGACGGGCATGTGGACAGGACCCCCTTTGTCTCTGTCGCAGCCCCGCCCCTCTTCATGATCCAACTGGCTCATCTCTGGGGCTCTGCTCCATCTTCACTCTCTACTGCACGTGCTCAGAGCGAGTGAGACGCCGGCGAGATGTGTTACCACGGAGGTACCGGCAGCTGCCAACAGGTACACGGCAGCAGGGCTTACCACAGACTGGCAGGGGGTAGCCTAATGCACCTCTCTCCCCAACGCCTCCCCCCAAACCCCCTTTGCTTTCCAACAACACATTAACGCATGGTGCAACCTCAGAATCGCAAAGAAACGGCAGAAAAATAAGCACTTGAATTTAGAATCAGACACGCAGCGAACGCAAAACCCATGAAAAGGGAGGGAGGTGGATTTTGGTTCTCTCTCTGTATTTGTATGAAGGCTTTGATAAGAAAACAAACATCCTGCCGGTCCGTTGCACTCTGTTTGGTGAACTACTGGGTTATTGAGGGAGCCCAGTCAAGGAGTGAGAGAGAAAGTGAAAAAGAGATGGAGAAAAATAGCTAGAGATGAACAGATGAAAGGAGAGAAAGACAGAAAGAGAGAAACAGAAGATGATGGATAAAAGTGAGAGAAAGAGAAAGAAAGGGAGAGTGAGCGAGAGGGAGAGAGGATAGAGGTAAGAGAGGTCAGTCAGAGAGTCCCAGACACTTAAAACTCCTGCGGCCCATCAGCGGCCCATCATGGATAAAGATATTTAGCCCAGTCAACTCAGACTACCCCTCTCACTCCCCCCTCTGCCTCCATCTAAACCCCAGCACCCAAATAGAGTTCACTTCTAAAATAAACCCCAGCACCCAAATAGAGTTCACTTCTAAAATAAACCCCAGCACCCAAATAGAGTTCACTTCTAAAATAAACCCCAGCACCCAAATAGAGTTCACTTCTAAAATAAACCCCAGCACCCAAATAGAGTTCACTTCTAAAATAAACCCCAGCACCCAAATAGAGTTCACTTCTAAAATAAACCCCAGCACCCAAATAGAGTTCACTTCTAAAATAAACCCCAGCACCCAAATAGAGTTCACTTCTAAAATAAACCCCAGCTGTCATGTTTGTCATTTATTATCATGTCTTGTCCCTGTGCTCCCCATTCTATTCGTTTCCCTCTGCTGGTCTTATTTGGTTCTTTCCCTCTCTCTCCCCCTCCCTCTCTCACTCTCTCGCTCTCTCTTCTCTCTATCGTTCCGTTCCTGCTCCCAGCTGTTCCTATTCCCCTAATCATCATTTAGTCTTCCCACACCTGTTCCCGATCCTTTCCCCTGATTAGAGTCCCTATTTATTCCTTCCGTTCCTGTCCCGTCGGTTCCTTGTTTAGTATTCACCATGCTGTGATTGCGTTTCGCCCTGTCCTGTCGTGTTTTTGCTGTGATTGTGTATCGCCCTGTCCTGTCGTGTTTTTTGCCTTCATCAGATGCGGCGTGTGAGCAGGTGTCTCTGTCTACTACGGCCTGCGCCTACCCGAAGCGACCTGCAGTCTGTGGCCGCTTCTCCAGTTATTCCCCTCTACAGACTAGAGGATTTCTGTTATTCCCTGTTTGGACTTAAATTAACTCTGTTTCTGTTAAGTCGCTTTTGGGTCCTCTTTCACCAGCTTGACAGAAGGAACCGACCAAGGAATGGACCCAGCGACTTCAGACGCTCGTTACACTGCCGTCAAGATCCAAGGAGCCATGCTCGGCAGACACGAGCAGGAATTGTCTGCTGCTCGCCATGCCGTGGAGAACCTGGCCGCTCAGGTTTCCGACCTCTCTGGACAGTTCCAGAGTCTACGTCTCGTGCCACCTGTTACTTCCTGGCCTGCCGAGCCTCCAGAACCTAGGGTTAATAACCCACCTTGCTACTCCGGGCAGCCCACTGAGTGCCGCTCCTTTCTCACGCAGTGTGAGATTGTGTTCTCTCTCCAACCCAACACATACTCTAGAAAGAGAGCTCGGGTTGCTTACGTCATTTCACTCCTTACTGGCCGGGCTCGAGAATGGGGCACAGCTATCTGGGAGGCAAGGGCTGATTGCTCTAACAAGTTCCAGAACTTTAAAGAGGAGATGATTCGGGTTTTTGACCGTTCAGTTTTTGGTAGGGAGGCTTCTAGGGCCCTGGCTTCCTTATGCCAAGGTGAACGGTCCATAACGGATTATTCTATTGAGTTTCGCACTCTTGCTGCCTCTAGTGAGTGGAACGAGCCGGCGCTGCTCGCTCGTTTTCTGGAGGGACTCCACGCAGTGGTTAAGGATGAGATTCTCTCCCGGGAGGTTCCTTCAGATGTGGACTCTTTGATTGCTCTCGCCATCCGCATAGAACGACGGGTAGATCTTCGTCACCGGGCTCGTGGAAGAGAGCTCGCATCAACGGTGTTTCCCTGCTCCGCATCGCAACCATCTCCCTCCTCTGGCTTTGAGACTGAGCCCATGCAGCTGGGAGGGATTCGCATCTCGACTAAGGAGAGGGAACGGAGGATCACCAACCGCCTGTGCCTCTATTGCGGAGTTGCTGGACATTTTGTTAATTCATGTCCAGTAAGAGGCCAGAGCCCATCAGTAAGCGGAGGGCTACTGGTGAGCGCTACTACTCAG
Organism: Oncorhynchus gorbuscha; assembly: GCF_021184085.1. NCBI lineage: Eukaryota > Metazoa > Chordata > Actinopteri > Salmoniformes > Salmonidae > Oncorhynchus > Oncorhynchus gorbuscha. Next base: position 56,713,052 of record NC_060191.1, read on the forward strand.
GTCTCTTCATCTAGATCTTGTACTACTATGTCGGTCCATCTACGCTGGACCGGTTCGGGTGCTACATGCAGTGCCTTGATTGACTCTGGGGCTGAGGGTTGTTTCATGGACGAAGCATGGGTTCGGAAACATAACATTCCTTTCAGACCGTTAGACAAGCCTACGCCCATGTTTGCCTTAGATGGTAGTCATCTTCCCAGTATCAAATTTGAGACACTACCTTTAACTCTCACAGTATCTGGTAACCACAGTGAGACTATTTCTTTTTGATTTTCCGTTCACCGTTTACACCTGTTGTTTTGGGTCATCCCTGGCTAGTATGTCATAATCCTTCTATTAATTGGTCTAGTAATTCTATCCTATCCTGGAACGTTTCTTGTCATGTGAAGTGTTTAATGTCTGCCATCCCTCCCATTTCTTCTGTCCCTACTTCTCAGGAGGAACCTGGCGATTTGACAGGAGTGCCGGAGGAATATCATGATCTGCGCACGGTCTTCAGTCGGTCCCGAGCCAACTCCCTTCCTCCTCACCGGTCGTATGATTGTAGTATTGATCTCCTTCCGGGGACCACTCCTCCTCGAGGTAGACTATACTCTCTGTCGGCTCCCGAACGTAAGGCTCTCGAGGATTATTTGTCTGTGTCTCTTGACGCCGGTACCATAGTGCCTTCTTCTTCTCCGGCCGGGGCGGGGTTCTTTTTTGTTAAGAAGAAGGACGGTACTCTGCGCCCTGCGTGGATTATCGAGGGCTGAATGACATAACGGTTAAGAATCGTTATCCGCTTCCCCTTATGTCATCAGCCTTCGAGATTCTGCAGGGAGCCAGGTGCTTTACTAAGTTGGACCTTCGTAACGCTTACCATCTCGTGCGCATCAGAGAGGGGGACGAGTGGAAAACGGCGTTTAACACTCCGTTAGGGCATTTTGAGTACCGGGTTCTGCCGTTCGGTCTCGCCAATGCGCCAGCTGTTTTTCAGGCATTAGTTAATGATGTTCTGAGAGACATGCTGAACATCTTTGTTTTTGTCTATCTTGACGATATCCTGATTTTTTCTCCGTCACTCGAGATTCATGTTCAGCACGTTCGACGTGTTCTACAGCGCCTTTTAGAGAATTGTCTCTACGTAAAGGCTGAGAAGTGCTCTTTTCATGTCTCCTCCGTTACTTTTCTCGGTTCCGTTATTTCCGCTGAAGGCATTCAGATGGATTCCGCTAAGGTCCAAGCTGTCAGTGATTGGCCCGTTCCAAGGTCACGTGTCGAGTTGCAGCGCTTTTTAGGTTTCGCTAATTTCTATCGGCGTTTCATTCGTAATTTCGGTCAAGTTGCTGCTCCTCTCACAGCTCTTACTTCTGTCAAGACGTGTTTTAAGTGGTCCGGTTCCGCCCAGGGAGCTTTTGATCTTCTAAAAGAACGTTTTACGTCCGCTCCTATCCTCGTTACTCCTGACGTCACTAGACAATTCATTGTCGAGGTTGACGCTTCAGAGGTAGGCGTGGGAGCCATTCTATCCCAGCGCTTCCAGTCTGACGATAAGGTTCATCCTTGCGCTTATTTTTCTCATCGCCTGTCGCCATCTGAGCGCAACTATGATGTGGGTAACCGTGAACTGCTCGCCATCCGCTTAGCCCTAGGCGAATGGCGACAGTGGTTGGAGGGGGCGACCGTTCCTTTTGTCGTTTGGACAGACCATAAGAACCTTGAGTACATCCGTTCTGCCAAACGACTTAATGCCCGTCAAGCTCGTTGGGCGTTGTTTTTCGCTCGTTTCGAGTTTGTGATTTCTTACCGTCCGGGTAGCAAGAACACCAAGCCTGATGCCTTATCCCGTCTGTTTAGTTCTTCTGTGGCTTCTACTGATCCCGAGGGGATTCTTCCTTATGGGCGTGTTGTCGGGTTAACAGTCTGGGGAATTGAAAGACAGGTTAAGCAAGCACTCACGCACACTGCGTCGCCGCGCGCTTGTCCTAGTAACCTCCTTTTCGTTCCTGTTTCCACTCGTCTGGCTGTTCTTCAGTGGGCTCACTCTGCCAAGTTAGCTGGTCATCCCGGTGTTCGAGGCACTCTTGCGTCTATTCGCCAGCGCTTTTGGTGGCCGACTCAGGAGCGTGACACGCGCCGTTTCGTGGCTGCTTGTTCGGACTGCGCGCAGACTAAGTCGGGTAACTCTCCTCCTGCCGGTCGTCTCAGACCGCTCCCCATTCCTTCTCGACCATGGTCTCACATCGCCTTAGGCTTCACTACCGGTCTGCCTTTGTCTGCGGGGAAGACTGTGAGAGCCGCCAATAAACGCAGGATTAAGAGTCCAAGGTATTGTTGCGGCCAGAGAGTGTGGCTTTCCACTCGCAACCTTCCTCTTACGACAGCTTCTCGTAAGTTGACTCCGCGGTTCATTGGTCCGTTCCGTGTCTCCCAGGTCGTCAATCCTGTCGCTGTGCGACTGCTTCTTCCGCGACATCTTCGTCGCGTCCATCCTGTCTTCCATGTCTCCTGTGTTAAGCCCTTTCTTCGCACCCCCGTTCGTCTTCCCTCCCCCTCCCGTCCTTGTCGAGAGCGCACCTATTTACAAGGTACATAAGATCATGGACATGCGTTCTCGGGGACGGGGTCACCAATACTTAGTGGATTGGGAGGGTTACGGTCCTGAGGAGAGGAGTTGGGTTCCGTCTCGGGACGTGCTGGACCGTTCACTCATCGATGATTTCCTCCGTTGCCGCCAGGATTCCTCCTCGAGTGCGCCAGGAGGCGCTCGGTGAGTGGGGGTACTGTCATGTTTGTCATTTATTATCATGTCTTGTCCCTGTGCTCCCCATTCTATTCGTTTCCCTCTGCTGGTCTTATTTGGTTCTTTCCCTCCTTCTATCCCTCTCTCTCCCCTCCCTCTCTCACTCTCTCGCTCTCTCTTCTCTCTATCGTTCCGTTCCTGCTCCCAGCTGTTCCTATTCCCCTAATCATCATTTAGTCTTCCCACACCTGTTCCCGATCCTTTCCCCTGATTAGAGTCCCTATTTATTCCTTTGTGTTCCGTTCCTGTCCCGTCGGTTCCTTGTTTAGTATTCACCATGCTGTGATTGCGTTTCGCCCTGTCCTGTCGTGTTTTTGCTGTGATTGTGTATCGCCCTGTCCTGTCGTGTTTTTTGCCTTCATCAGATGCGGCGTGTGAGCAGGTGTCTCTGTCTACTACGGCCTGCGCCTACCCGAAGCGACCTGCAGTCTGTGGCCGCTTCTCCAGTTATTCCCCTCTACAGACTAGAGGATTTCTGTTATTCCCTGTTTGGACTTAAATTAACTCTGTTTCTGTTAAGTTGCTTTTGGGTCCTCTTTCACCAGCTTGACACCAGCACCCAAATAGAGTTCACTTCTAAAATAAACCCCAGCCACAGACACGTACTGCGATTAACAGTGTCTCATCCTTTCTCTCAAAACAGCAACACACATGGACCGACACCTGACACACTTTCACGGACAAAATTACACAGCCAGGAACTGGACTGGCATCTGCCTTTCCAGCTTCTATCACCCTCTCTGTCTGTCTGTCTGTCTGTCTGTCTGTCTGTCTGTCTGTCTGTCTGTCTGTCTGTCTGTCTGTCTGTCTGCCTGCCTGCCTGCCTGCCTGCCTGCCTGCCTGCCTGTCTGTCTGTCTGTCTGTCTGCCTGCCTGTCTGCCTGCCTGTCTGTCTGTCTGTCTGTCTGTCTGTCTGTCTGTCTGTCTGTCTGTCTGTCTGTCTGTCTGTCTGTCTGTCTGCCTGCCTGTCTGTCTGTCTGTCTGTCTGTCTGTCTGTCTGTCTGCCTGCCTGCCTGCCTGCCTGCCTGTCTGTCTGCCTGTCTGCCTGTCTGCCTGTCTGCCTGCCTGTCTGTCTGTCTGTCTGTCTGTCTGTCTGTCTGTCTGTCTGTCTGTCTGTCTGTCTGTCTGTCTGTCTGTCTGTCTGTCTGTCTGTCTGTCTGCTGCCTGCCTGTCTGTCTGTCTGTCTGTCTGTCTGTCTGTCTGTCTGTCTGTCTGTCTGTCTGTCTGTCTGTCTGTCTGTCTGTCTGTCTGTCTGCCTGCCTGCCTGTCTGTCTGTCTGTCTGTCTGTCTGTCTGTCTGTCTGTCTGTCTGTCTGCCTGCCTGTCTGTATGTCAGAGACGGATGAGGACATGTGAAAATATCCAAAGTTGTGTTTTTCTTCTTAATTATGGCAGATCAAGAGATTTAGTATTCCCTCTCAAGACCACAACTGTCAAAACATTGGGCACGAAAGCTAGCTCTCCTCCCACCTCCCCTTAAACATTTCCCCCTTCCTCCTCCCTACTTCCCCTCAGCCTTTGAGCCGGTGCCACGGCCCACCCTTCCGAATTCATGAATGCAGAGCTGTGTGAGTGGGCATATTTTAAAAACATGCATGTTTGTGTGGGGGCGCAAGGTTGGAAGGGGGTTTGTGTGGGTGTCAGTCCAACATGGCAGGTGACAGTTGCTCATCACATTTCATTTTTTTCTTTCGATAACAACATTTAGATTTGTTAGTTAGGCATTTAGGTGAGCACTGTGTGAGGCACCTGAACTGTGTCTGCCCTCAAGTTCAGCCTTGAAGAAACAGCAGCTGTCTGCTACTTGCCTGCATTCTCTCTGTCTCTCCATCTACTGTGAGAATCACATCCCTTAACCTGCATGTCCCTCTGTAACCTCTGACCTTAACCTCTGCACTAATACCTTGAGCTGCCAATGTCATGGTCGGACGGGTTGGCAACAGGGCCCTCTAAAGTTCTCTCCCACCCCTCCCCCATACCTCCATCCAACCTTCATCCAACCCCCATGGCACACAGACAGATAAATGATTTCTATTTGTCCTCTGCGGCGAGGAAAGAAGTTACTGATACAATCCGCCAAATGATGTCAAGGATTTGTCAGCAAAGCTTATGAATGACAAAAACACCCCCAACCACCCCTCCAACACCCTTCCAACATCTCTGCAGGCCAGGAAGATTGAGAGCCAGGACACTTTATTGATTCTACCCTCCCTCACCACCTCCCCCATCGCCCTCACCTTCTTAAATGGAAGCTAGGGCTACAATGGAGAGAGCGGCAGCTTTTGTGTTCAAAATGTGTCTAAAAGCTGTCTGTCTGTGGGGTTTAGGAAGGTAGGGATTTAATTCGATATTAAGATCTAACACTGGTTTCCAGCAGTTCTGTTCTGACTAAAGGAGGGGGGGACGCTGTCTGGCTGGATGGGATCACATCTCCCCTTGCTTCCCCTTACTTTGCCCTGTTGTTTGGGAGAAAGATCAGGCAGATGGATGGCTGGAATATGGATCAACTTTGTGGAATTGACAAAGGGAGGTGTGGGGGGGGGGCGGTAGGAGCAGAGCCGATGGCATTGAGCAACATCCTGACGGTGGGTACAATGCCTTGGCCATGCAGGCTCTGTGGCTGACAGAAAAGAGGAGAGGACAAGTAGACGGGGAAGGCAAGATAATCTGTCTGGCAGATGCTGCAGAATGGAGAGCAAACAAATCAGGGATGGAGAAAGGAGAAGAAGGGGGTTTGAGGATGACGAGAGGACATTGGAAAGGTGATGTGCAGTGTTAAACGAAATCCATATAATTCATGTCTAGTTTTAATCCCAAATTAAAGAGATAATGAAGTCCAGAGCATAGTACTATTCTGTACAATGCGTCCAAAATATAACCAAAGTATGGTTATTGCCACTGTACCTATTAATGTGATTTGTTAAACTCAGGTTGTGAGGGAGTCTCAGGTTATACACATTCTTCCCTCTGCCCTATCCTGTCCTGTTCTCTTCGCATTACAGGAGAACACACACGGACTCCCTACCATCTCCTGAGGTAAAGCTCTTTGGCAAACACTGCTCTGATTAAAACAAACAGGCCAGTGAGCCTCTCTGTCGGGGGGCGACAGGGCAAATAGGCCCGACGCAGCAGGAGGGCCTGAGACAGAAGCAGCACCACACTACAGACAGACAGTACTGCAATGAGTCACAACGAGGTAGCACAGCTCTGAGGGGCTGAGACAATGACAGGTCGCAGACGGAGGTGAGTCACAGACACCACAGTAAGGGATTAGTAATAGCAGTCAGTTACAGACAGTACAGAGTTAACCTTCTTGAGTAGCACAAACTGCCACAAAGTCACTAACAGTGATCCGTCGCTAGCGGTTACAGACAATATACAGCAAAACAAAACAATAGGGGAGTCACAAACTTAACATTCACAGACTTAACAAAACATTCACAGACTAAACGAAACATTCACAGACTTAACAAAAACATTCACAGACAAAAGAGTCACAGACTAAACGAAACATTCAGACTAATCAAAACAACAGTGTTGGAAAAAGTACCCAATATTCATACTGTAGTAAAAGTAAAGATACCTTAATTGAAAATGACTCAAGTAAAAGTGAAAGTCAACCAGTAAAATACCACGTGAGTAAAAGTCTAAAAGTATTTGTTTTTTAAGTATACTTAAGAATCAAAAGTAAACGTACAAAACATTACAAATTCCTTATGTAAAGCAAACCAGATATCATCATTTTCTTGTTTTTTAAATTGACCAATAGCCAGGGGCATGGTCCAACACTCGGACATCATTTACAAATGAAGCGTGTTTATATGTTTAGTGAGTCCATCAAATCAGAGGCAGTAGGGAGGACAAAGGATGTTCTCTCGATAAGTGTGTGAATTAGACCATTTTCCTGTCCTGCTAAGCATTAAAAATGTAACAAGTAATTTTGCTTGTCAAGGAAAATGTATGGAGTAAAAAGTACATACTTTTTTAGGAATGTAGTGAAGAAAAAGTAAAAGTTGTCAAAAATATAAATAGTAAAGTACAGATACCTCAAAAAATGACTTAAGTAGTACTTTCAAGTTTTTTTACTTAAGTACTTTACACCACTGCAAAACAGTCACAGACTAAACAAAACAGTCACAGACTAAACAAAACATTCACAGACTAAGCAAAACAGTCACAGACTAAGCAAAACATTCACAGACTAAACAAAACATTCACAGACTAAACAAAACAGTCACAGACTAAACAAAACATTCAAAGACTAAACAAAACATTCACAGACTAAACAAAACATTCACAGACTAAACAAAACAGTCACAGACTAAACAAAACATTCACAGACTAAACCAAAACTGTCACAGAGTCATTGAGTGTTCGAGTCACAGAACTCTTTACAGAATGGACCTGACCCTGGTGTTATTTGATGTTTTATTACCTTCAGGTCTGTTATCTTCAGGCCTGTCTACAACCTCAGCTGTACAACCTGAGCAGAAAGAGGAGTAGTGGGGGCTACCTAGTGGGATGGAGGAGGTGAAAGGGGAAGGGGGGAATTAGACCATCATACATCCGATGGCTGTCATTTCTCGATGCACTCAATGCTTTTAATGTATTGGCTTAAAACAGCACGGGATCCTGCCAAGATTAAGTATTGGATCTCAAGGCATTAGGCGAGCATGTGAAATCACTCTCGATGGTCTCATTCTCCCCTAATTCAATTAGGCTCTTTCCCAGAGCAGAGCATGCTGGGACCAGGGATTCTCTCTCTTTTTTTCCCAAGGAGACGAGTAGTGCAGACCAAGGCTGTGTGTGCTAGGTGTTGGGGCTGAAACCCATATTTCTGTCCCTAACACCACCCTCCATCCCTTTCCCCCCCCCTCTCTCTCCCCCTACCCTCTCCGCAGGCTAGCACCCCAATAAACATCTGATGCCGAGGGGTCAGCCAGAGTCCCATGTCATCATCACCGCAGAGAACAGAGCAGCTCTCTCTCAGCCAACCAGAGCACAGCTGTGCTGAGGTCAGCTCTATTGGGCCATGATGTCATGTATGTAGCTGGCAGGATAGAATAGGGCAAGAGGACGCTACGCTGTGATTGGCTGGGAATCATCATTTAGAACGGTGTTATTTTCATTAACTCTATCATGGTTTTATTGCATTATTAAGGGGATTGAAACTGAATTGTAACGAGGCATAAGGAACAAAGTGAGGCCATAAAGAAGTCAGTTTAACTTAGAGTGAAAAGGGCTCTAAACTGCATAGCTTGAAAGTTTACCTAGAGTTGACACTTGGACTGGACAGTGCTTTACTTTGACTAGGACTGTAGCCACTGTGGTGCTGAGTTTCAGTAGTAACACTCCTGAGAGCTGACCTTATGAAGGCTGACTGCACATTGGGGAGACGACCTCTGACCCTGCAGGCAACTTCCATGACCTGTTCCTCACCTCCGATTGACCTCTGGACTGTGAAAACACACACACAAACACACACACATTCTCTCACCCTCTCTCCTTTCCCCATTAAGTATCCCCCATTCATATTTACAGAGGCTTACAAACAGGGCTGCGTCGTTTGGCTGCTTCTCCTTGGATACCCAGTCCGTCTGCCACTTATCTGAGGGATTACTGCAGTGGGGCCAGCTACCACAGATTAGAGACAAAGGCCAAATTAAAACAGGGGCTATCAACAAACACAGGGACAAGACGACAGGGAACTGATCCAATTACACCGATAACCCACAGAGCCTGGGCACTGGAAGAGACACTCTGAGCTGGGACAAACAGAGCCTGGGCACTGGAAGAGACACTCTGAGCTGGGACAAACAGAGCCTGGGCACTGGAAGAGACACTCTGAGCTGGGACAAACAGAGCCTGGGCACTGGAAGAGACACTCTGAGCTGGGACAAACAGAGCCTGGGCACTGGAAGAGACACTCTGAGCTGGGACAAACAGAGCCTGGGCACTGGAAGAGACACTCTGAGCTGGGACAAACAGAGCCTGGGCACTGGAAGAGACACTCTGAGCTGGGACAAACAGAGCCTGGGCACTGGAAGAGACACTCTGAGCTGGGACAAACAGAGCCTGGGCACTGGAAGAGACACTCTGAGCTGGGACAAACAGAGCCTGGGCACTGGAAGAGACACTCTGAGCTGGGACAAACAGAGCCTGGGCACTGGAAGAGACACTCTGAGCTGGGACAAACAGAGCCTGGGCACTGGAAGAGACACTCTGAGCTGGGACAAACAGAGCCTGGGCACTGGAAGAGACACTCTGAGCTGGGACAAACAGAGCCTGGGCACTGGAAGAGACACTCTGAGCTGGGACAAACAGAGCCTGGGCACTGGAAGAGACACTCTGAGCTGGGACAAACAGAGTGAAACACACACACAGATACACAGGGAGCGACAGAGAAACCACACACACACAGATACACAGGGAGCGACAGAGAAACCACACACACACAGATTCACAGGGAGCGACAGAGAAACCACACACACACAGATACACAGGGAGCGACAGAGAAACCACACACACACAGCTACTCTAGCCAGGCAGCCACCTTGCCAAGTAAGGGTCACAGGCGACAAATGTGCATAGACAAAAGCTCCATTGGTCTTCGCCAAATACCTATGTTTCAGCATTGGTTAATTTTAGAGATGGTTTTGTTGTACAGTATTGTACACTGAGTGTACAAAACATTGGGAACAATTTCCTAATAGTGAGCTGCATCCTCCCCCTTTTGCCCTCAGAACAGCCTTAATTTGTCGGGGCATGGACAAGGTGTCGAAAGCATTCCACAAGGATGCTGACCTATGTTGACTAAAATACTTCCCACAGTTGTGTCAAGTTGGCTGGATGTACTTTGGGTGATGGACCATTCTTGATACACATGGGAAACTGTTGAGTGTAAAACCCAGCAGCATTGCAGTTCTTGGCACAAACTGTGTTGCGCCTGGCAACCACTACGATACCCATTCAAAGGCACTTGTCATTTGTCTTGCCCATTCACCCTCTGAACGGCACACGTACACAATCCATGTCTCAATTGTCTCAAGGCTTTAAAAAAACGTATTTGACCCGTGTCCTCCCCTTCATCCCCAATGATTGAGGTGGATTTAACAAGTGACATTGATAAGGGATCATATCTTTCACCTGGATTTCAGCTGGACAGACAGACAGTCATGCAAACCTCTATCTTTCCTCTAGGCCAATCCTCCACCAAATCATTACCGCCACAGCTCCATTGTGTTAATTGGAGCCATGCTAACGATGCTCCTCTCCCGCTCTATAAAAGCAGAAGGAGTCGTCGCTCCCACTACCCTGGCTCTCCCTCCAGCTACACAGGTAATTGAATTGTGGCAGGGCTCTGGCTCTCGGTAAACTGGCTTGTTTTAATAACTTCACTAGATTACGTTTAATAAGTGTGCCTTAAACGCTCTTTTAGTCGGGCCGGGGTGGATGAGGAAGGGCAAATGTTATAATAGGAATGAGGAAAAGGGAGAAAAAAATGATCCAGACCCGCTTTGGGGACAGA
>NC_060191.1:56735859-56738359 GCF_021184085.1 Oncorhynchus gorbuscha
CGACGCAGTGTGCGTGAGTGCTTGCTTAACCTGTCTTTCAATTCCCCAGACTGTCAACCCGACAACACGCCCATAAGGAAGAATCCCCTCGGGATCAGTAGAAGCCACAGAAGAACTAAACAGACGGGATAAGGCATCAGGCTTGGTGTTCTTGCTACCCGGACGGTAAGAAATCACAAACTCGAAACGAGCGAAAAACAACGCCCAACGAGCTTGACGGGCATTAAGTCGTTTGGCAGAACGGATGTACTCAAGGTTCTTATGGTCTGTCCAAACGACAAAAGGAACGGTCGCCCCTCCAACCACTGTCGCCATTCGCCTAGGGCTAAGCGGATGGCGAGCAGTTCACGGTTACCCACATCATAGTTGCGCTCAGATGGCGACAGGCGATGAGAAAAATAAGCGCACGGATGAACCTTATCGTCAGACTGGAAGCGCTGGGATAGAATGGCTCCCACGCCTACCTCTGAAGCGTCAACCTCGACAATGAATTGTCTAGTGACGTCAGGAGTAACGAGGATAGGAGCGGACGTAAAACGTTCTTTTAGAAGATCAAAAGCTCCCTGGGCGGAACCGGACCACTTAAAACACGTCTTGACAGAAGTAAGAGCTGTGAGAGGGGCAGCAACTTGACCGAAATTACGAATGAAACGCCGATAGAAATTAGCGAAACCTAAAAAGCGCTGCAACTCGACACGTGACCTTGGAACGGGCCAATCACTGACAGCTTGGACCTTAGCGGAATCCATCTGAATGCCTTCAGCGGAAATAACGGAACCGAGAAAAGTAACGGAGGAGACATGAAAAGAGCACTTCTCAGCCTTTACGTAGAGACAATTCTCTAAAAGGCGCTGTAGAACACGTCGAACGTGCTGAACATGAATCTCGAGTGACGGAGAAAAATCAGGATATCGTCAAGATAGACAAAAACAAAAATGTTCAGCATGTCTCTCAGAACATCATTAACTAATGCCTGAAAAACAGCTGGCGCATTGGCGAGACCGAACGGCAGAACCCGGTACTCAAAATGCCCTAACGGAGTGTTAAACGCCGTTTTCCACTCGTCCCCCTCTCTGATGCGCACGAGATGGTAAGCGTTACGAAGGTCCAACTTAGTAAAGCACCTGGCTCCCTGCAGAATCTCGAAGGCTGATGACATAAGGGGAAGCGGATAACGATTCTTAACCGTTATGTCATTCAGCCCTCGATAATCCACGCAGGGGCGCAGAGTACCGTCCTTCTTCTTAACAAAAAGAACCCCGCCCCGGCCGGAGAAGAAGAAGGCACTATGGTACCGGCGTCAAGAGACACAGACAAATAATCCTCGAGAGCCTTACGTTCGGGAGCCGACAGAGAGTATAGTCTACCTCGAGGAGGCGTGGTCCCTGGAAGGAGATCAATACTACAATCATACGACCGGTGAGGAGGAAGGGAGTTGGCTCGGGACCGACTGAAGACCGTGCGCAGATCATGATATTCCTCCGGCACTCCTGTCAAATCGCCAGGTTCCTCCTGAGAAGTAGGGAGAGAAGAAACGGGAGGGATGGCAGACATTAAACACTTCACATGACAAGAAACGTTCCAGGATAGGATAGAATTACTAGACCAATTAATAGAAGGATTATGACATACTAGCCAGGGATGACCCAAAACAACAGGTGTAAACGGTGAACGGAAAATCAAAAAAGAAATAGTCTCACTGTGGTTACCAGATACTGTGAGAGTTAAAGGTAGTGTCTCAAATTTGATACTGGGAAGATGACTACCATCTAAGGCAAACATGGGCGTAGGCTTGTCTAACGGTCTGAAAGGAATGTTATGTTTCCGAACCCATGCTTCGTCCATGAAACAACCCTCAGCCCCAGAGTCAATCAAGGCACTGCATGTAGCACCCGAACCGGTCCAGCGTAGATGGACCGACATAGTAGTACAAGATCTAGATGAAGGGACCTGAGTAGTAGCGCTCACCAGTAGCCCTCCGCTTACTGATGGGCTCTGGCCTCTTACTGGACATGAATTAACAAAATGTCCAGCAACTCCGCAATAGAGGCACAGGCGGTTGGTGATCCTCCGTTCCCTCTCCTTAGTCGAGATGCGAATCCCTCCCAGCTGCATGGGCTCAGTCTCAAAGCCAGAGGAGGGAGATGGTTGCGATGCGGAGCAGGGAAACACCGTTGATGCGAGCTCTCTTCCACGAGCCCGGTGACGAAGATCTACCCGTCGTTCTATGCGGATGGCGAGAGCAATCAAAGAGTCCACATCTGAAGGAACCTCCCGGGAGAGAATCTCATCCTTAACCACTGCGTGAGTCCCTCCAGAAAACGAGCGAGCAGCGCCGGCTCGTTCCACTCACTAGAGGCAGCAAGAGTGCGAAACTCAATGGAATAATCCGTTATGGACCGTTCACCTTGGCATAAGGAAGCCAGGGCCCTAGAAGCCTCCCCACCAAAAACTGAACGGTCAAAAACCCGAATCATCTCCTCTTTAAAGTTCTGGAATT
>NC_060191.1:56743359-56770859 GCF_021184085.1 Oncorhynchus gorbuscha
GATGGTTTTTGCAACTGCACAAAGTTCTTGACATTTTCCGTATTGACTGACCTTCATGTCTTAAAGAGTTTGCTTATTTGAGTTGTTCTTGCCATAATATGGACTTGGTCTTTTACCAAATAGGGCTGTCTTCTGTATACCTGTATACCACCCCTACCTTGTCAAAACACAACTGATTGGCTCAAATGCAACACTTTTTTGGTTACTACATGATTCCATGTGTGTTATTCCATATTTTTTATGTCTTCACTATTATTCTACATTGTAGAAAAGAGTAAATATAAAGAAAACCCCTGGAATGAGTAGATGTGTCCAAACATTTGACTCGTACTGTATATTAAAAACTATTGAGGATGACAACAAAAGTAATTGGCTTTCCAACCAGCAGACCAACAGTTCCTGTCACTCAGAAGGAGAAGAGGGGGAGTGAAGAAACTGTCAACCATTAATTTTCCAGTTTCACCATCATCAACACCAGGTATTCATTATGCCAGTGACATGAACACTACCCTGACTATAACCCCATTTTAACCTGTAGGATAGTTTACTCTGTATAGATAAGAAAGCAGTGAAATGAAATATATGAATCATGGCATGTCAATTTGCTTATGAACATTCCATGGGTTCATCATGTGAGTAGAAGAAACCCCCTTGCTCCCAATGAGCCCTCTTCCATGTTGTCTTCCTCTATCTCTCCCTTGTCTCCGCTCCCTCTCTCCCTCCTCCCCCTTTCCCTCTCCCTCTCCCTCCATGCCTCTCTGTGTGTCACTGTGTTACTACGGCCTCTGCAATTAAAAAACATGGTCAGGGAAGAGGGATGTGCAGGTTGTCCTCAGAGAGATAAAAGGCAATACAATATACACATTGGGATGACAATAAACATACACGCGCATGTTCGCTCGCACACACCGTATGTGCACATACACAGACATAGACACACACACACCGTATGTGCACATACACAGACATAGACACACACACACCGCATGTGCACATACACAGACATAGACACACACACACCGCATGTGCACATACACAGACATAGACACACACACACCGCATGTGCAGATACACAGACATAGACACACACACACCGCATGTGCACATACACAGACATAGACACACACACACCGCATGTGCACATACACAGACATAGACACACACACACCGCATGTGCACATACACAGACATAGACACACACACACCGCACGTGCACATACACAGACATAGACACACACACACCGCATGTGCACATACACAGACATAGACACACACACACCGCATGTGCACATACACAGACATAGACACACACACACCGCACGTGCACATACACAGACATAGACACACACACACCGCATGTGCACATACACAGACATAGACACACACACACCGCACGTGCACATACACAGACATAGACACACACACACCGCATGTGCACATACACAGACATAGACACACACACACCGCACGTGCACATACACAGACATAGACACACACACACCGCATGTGCACATACACAGACATAGACACACACACACCGCATGTGCACATACACAGACATAGACACACACACACCGCATGTGCACATACACAGACATATACACACACACCGCATGTGCACATACACAGATATAGACACACACACACTGCATGTACACATACACAGACATATACACACACACACCGCATGTGCACATACACAGACATAGACACACACACACTGCATGTGCACATACACAGACATATACACACACACATCGCATGTGCACATACACAGACATAGACACACACACACACCGCATGTGCACATACACAGACATATACACACACACACCGCATGTGCACATACACAGACATAGACACACACACACACCGCATGTGCACATACACAGACATATACACACACACACCGCATGTGCACATACACAGACATAGACACACACACACACAAACACACACACATGCACGCAAGCACGCACACGCACGCACGCACACACACACACACACACACACACACACACACACACACACACACACACACACACACACACACACACACACACACACACACACACACACACACACACACACACACACACACACACACACACACACACACACACACACACACACACACACACACACACACACACACACACACACACACACACACACACACACACACACACACTAACAAACAAACCCAAAATAGAGTATAAAATACTTTTGTTTTTCATAATATACCAAATCTGAATGGAATGTTGACAACATTCAAAGATTTGTAAACATCTGAGCAATTAACACATTGATGTCAAACGGTAATTACAGAGAAAATTCAACATCAACACCTTGATGATATCTGAGATTAACAAACTATTATATATTACCCAGAAGTCTACATTAGGCTATCACATAATATATACAGTATTCAGAAGATGATGCATTTCATTCAAACACATTCTAATAAATCATAAGTCATGTGCCAGGAATGAATCAAGTGGGAAAGAGAAAAGGCATGTAATCTATCTGACTGTGCATGTGTTTATACATGTGTGTTTATACATGTGTGTTTATACATGTGTGTTTATACATGTGTGTTTATACATGTGTGTTTATACATGTGTGTTTATACATGTGTGTTTATACATGTGTGTTTATACATGTGTGTTTATACATGTGTGTTTATACATGTGTGTTTATACATGTGTGTTTATACATGTGTGTTTATACATGTGTGTTTATACATGTGTGTTTATTCATGTGTGTTTATACATGTGTGTTTATACATGTGTGTTTATACATGTGTGTTTATACATGTGTGTTTATACATGTGTGTTTAAACAAGTGTGTTTATACATGTGTGTTTATACATGTGTGTTTATTCATGTGTGTTTATACATGTGTGTTTATACATGTGTGTTTATACATGTGTGTTTAAACAAGTGTGTTTATACATGTGTGTTTATACATGTGTGTTTATTCATGTGTGTTTATACATGTGTGTTTATACATGTGTGTTTATACATGTGTGTTTATACATGTGTGTTTATTCATGTGTGTTTATACATGTTTGTTTACACAAGTGTGTTTATACATGTGTGTTTATACATGTGGGTTTATACATGTGTGTTTATACATGTGTGTTTATACATGTGTGTTTATTCATGTGTGTTTATACATGTGTGTTTATACATGTGTGTTTATACATGTGTGTTTAAACAAGTGTGTTTATACATGTGTGTTTATACATGTGTGTTTATTCATGTGTGTTTATACATGTGTGTTTATACATGTGTGTTTATACATGTGGGTTTATACATGTGTGTTTATACATGTGTGTTTATAGATGTGGGTTTATACATGTGTGTTTATACATGTGTGTTTATACATGTGTGTTTATTCATGTGTGTTTATACATGTGTGTTTATTCATGTGTGTTTATACATGTGTGTTTATACATGTGTGTTTATTCATGTGTGTTTATACATGTGTGTTTATACATGTGTGTTTATACATGTGTGTTTATTCATGTGTGTTTATACATGTGTGTTTATACATGTGGGTTTATACATGTGTGTTTATACATGTGTGTTTATTCATGTGTGTTTATACATGTGTGTTTATACATGTGTGTTTATTCATGTGTGTTTATTCATGTGTGTTTATACATGTTTGTTTACACATGTGTGTTTATACATGTGTGTTTATTCATGTGTGTTTATTCATGTGTGTTTATACATGTGTGTTTATACATGTGTGTTTATTCATGTGTGTTTATACATGTTTGTTTACACAAGTGTGTTTATACATGTGTGTTTATACATGTGGGTTTATACATGTGTGTTTATACATGTGTGTTTATACATGTGTGTTTATACATGTGTGTTTATACATGTGTGTTTATACATGTTTGTTTACACATGTGTGTTTATACATGTTTGTTTACACATGTGTGTTTATACATGTGTGTTTATACATGTTTGTTTACACATGTGTGTTTATACATGTTTGTTTACACATGTGTGTTTATACATGTGTGTTTATACATGTGTGTTTATACATGTGTGTTGGTGTGATGTGTGTTGGTGTGATGTGTGTTTATACATGTGTGTTGGTGTGATGTGTGTTTATATATGTGTGTTGGTGTGATGTGTGTTTATACATGTGTGTTTATACATGTGTGTTTATACATGTGTGTTGGTGTGATGTGTGTTGGTGTGATGGGTGTTTATACATGTGTGTTGGTGTGATGTGTGTTTATATATGTGTGTTGGTGTGATGTGTGTTTATATATGTGTGTTGGTGTGATGTGTGTTTATACATGTGTGTTGGTGTGATGTGTATTTATATATGTGTGTTGGTGTGATGTGTGTTTATACATGTGTGTTGGTGTGATGTGTGTTTATATATGTGTGTTGGTGTGATGTGTGTTTATATATGTGTGTTGGTGTGATGTGTATTTATACATGTGTGTTGGTGTGATGTGTATTTATATATGTGTGTTGGTGTGATGTGTGTTTATACATGTGTGTTGGTGTGATGTGTGTTTATATATGTGTGTTGGTGTGATGTGTGTTTATATATGTGTGTTGGTGTGATGTGTATTTATACATGTGTGTTGGTGTGATGTGTATTTATATATGTGTGTTGGTGTGATGTGTGTTTATATATGTGTGTTGGTGTGATGTGTGTTTATACATGTGTGTTGGTGTGATGTGTGTTTATATATGTGTGTTAGTGTGATGTGTGTTTATACATGTGTGTTGGTGTGATGTGTGTTTATATATGTGTGTTGGTGTGATGTATGTTTATATATGTGTGTTGGTGTGATGTGTGTTTATATATGTGTGTTGGTGTGATGTGTGTTTACATATGTGTGTTAGTGTGATGTGTGTTTATACATGTGTGTTGGTGTGATTTGTGTTTATATATGTGTGTTAGTGTGATGTGTGTTTATATATGTGTGTTGGTGTGATGTGTGTTTATATATGTGTGTTAGTGTGATGTGTGTTTATATATGTGTGTTGGTGTGATGTGTGTTTATATATGTGTGTTGGTGTGATGTGTGTTTATACATGTGTGTTGGTGTGATGTGTGTTTATATATGTGTGTTAGTGTGATGTGTGTTTATACATGTGTATTGGTGTGATGTGTGTTTATATATGTGTGTTGGTGTGATGTGTGTTTACATATGTGTGTTAGTGTGATGTGTGTTTATACATGTGTGTTGGTGTGATTTGTGTTTATATATGTGTGTTAGTGTGATGTGTGTTTATATATGTGTGTTGGTGTGATGTGTGTTTATACATGTGTGTTGGTGTGATGTGTGTTTATATACGTGTGTTGGTGTGATGTGTGTTAGTGTGATGTGTGTTTATATATGTGTGTTGGTGTGATGTGTGTTTATATATGTGTGTTGGTGTGATGTGTGTTTATATATGTGTGTTGGTAAGATGTGTGTTTATATATGTGTGTTAGTGTGATGTGTGTTTATATATGTGTGTTGGTGTGATGTGTGTTTATATACGTGTGTTGGTGTGATGTGTGTTAGTGTGATGTGTGTTTATATCTGTGTGTTGGTGTGATGTGTGTTTATATATGTGTGTTGGTGTGATGTGTGTTTATATATGTGTGTTGGTAAGATGTGTGTTTATATATGTGTGTTAGTGTGATGTGTGTTTATATATGTGTGTTGGTGTGATGTGTGTTTATTTATGTGTGTTGGTGTGATGTGTGTTTATATATGTGTGTTGGTGTGATGTGTGTTTATATATGTGTGTTAGTGTGATGTGTGTTTATACATGTGTGTTGGTGTGATGTGTGTTTATATATGTGTGTTGGTGTAATGTGTGTTAGTGTGATGTGTGTTTATACATGTGTGTTGGTGAGATCTGTGTTGGTATGATGTGTGTTAGTGTGATGTGTGTTTAAATATGTGTGTTAGTGTGATGTGTGTTTATACATGTGTGTTAGTGTGATCTGTGTTGGTATGATGTGTGTTTATATATGTGTGTTGGTGTGATGTGTGTTTATATACGTGTGTTGGTGTGATGTGTGTTAGTGTGATGTGTGTTTATATCTGTGTGTTGGTGTGATGTGTGTTTATATATGTGTGTTGGTGTGATGTGTGTTTATTTATGTGTGTTGGTGTGATGTGTGTTTATATATGTGTGTTGGTGTGATGTGTGTTTATATATGTGTGTTAGTGTGATGTGTGTTTATACATGTGTGTTGGTGTGATGTGTGTTTATATATGTGTGTTGGTGTAATGTGTGTTAGTGTGATGTGTGTTTATACATGTGTGTTGGTGAGATCTGTGTTGGTATGATGTGTGTTAGTGTGATGTGTATTTAAATATGTGTGTTAGTGTGATGTGTGTTTATACATGTGTGTTAGTGTGATCTGTGTTGGTATGATGTGTGTTTATATATGTGTATTGGTGTGATGTGAAAGCATTTACTGCGTGTGTATTGAGTCTGTATTGATGCCGTATTGACATGGTGTAGACTCCAGAAGGAGCAGATGGTATCAGCAATCTCGTCCTCCCCAGAACTCCTCATAATGTTGGATGTGACTGTGGACTAATCTGCCCCCGGCCAAGGAGAAGAGAGGAGAGGGTGAGCCTAGCCAGTCTGAAGAGAGGGTGAGCCCAGCCAGTCTGAAGAGAGGGTGAGCCCAGCCAGTCTGAAGAGAGGGTGAGCCCAGCCAGTCTGAAGAGAGGGTGAGCCCAGCCAGTCTGAAGAGAGGGTGAGCCCAGCCAGTTTGAATTCATACTCTTCCCACACCTTTGATAGTCAAGAGGATTACACCTTGCTTTCAAATAGAGCCAGTACAGAAAGGGAAAATAAAGGGGGGTGGGGGGACAACACCAAACGGAATTAGTGCCTGCTTAATAAAGGGGGGTGGCAAACAACACCAAACGGAATTAGTGCCTGCTTAATAAAGGGGGGGCAAACATCACCAAACTGAATTAGTGCCTGCTTAATAAAGGGCGGAGGGGGCAAACAACACCAAACGGAATTGGTGCCTGCTTAATAAAGGGGGGCAAACATCACCAAACGGAATTGGTGCCTGCTTAATAAAGGGGGGCACACAAAACCAAACGGAATTAGTGCCTGCTTAATAAAGGGGGGACAAACAACACCAAACGGAATTAGTGCCTGCTTAATAAAGGGGGGAAACAACACCAAACGGAATTAGTGCCTGCTTAATAAAGGGGGGCAAACAACACCAAATGGAATTAGTGCCTGCCTAATAAAGGGGGAGGGCAAACAACACCAAACAGAATTGGTGCCTGCTTAATAAAGGGGGCAAATAACACCAAACGGAATTAGTGCCGGCTTAATAAAGGGGGGTGGGGCAAACAACACCAAACGGAATTAGTGCCTGCTTAATAAAGGGGGGGGTGCAAACAACACCAAATGGAATTAGTGCCTGCTTAATAAAGGGGGGCAAACAACACCAGACGGAATTGGTGCCTGCTTAATAAAGGGGGGCAAACAACACCAGACGGAATTGGTGCCTGCTTAATAAAGGGGGTGACAACAACACCAAATTAAATTAGGGCCTGCTAAATAAATGGGGGACAAACAACACCAAATGGAATTAGGGCCTGCTTAATAAAGGGGGGTGACGACAACACCAAATGGAATTAGGGCCTGCTTAATAAAGGGGGGTGACAGCAACACCAAATGGAATTATAAATATAGGGCCTGCTTAATAAAGGGGGGTGACAACAACACCAAATGGAATTAGGGCCTGCTTAATAAAGGGGGGCAAACAACACCAAACGGAATTGGTGCCTGCTTAATAAAGGGGGGGGGGGCAAACAACACCAAACGGAATTAGTGCCGGGCAGCCGAGCGGAAATGGAGGAAAACTCTCCTCCCTGCGGACCTGGCATCCTTTCACTCCCTCCTCTCTACATTTTCCTCCTCTGTCTCTGCTGCTAAAGCCATTTTCTACCACTCTAAATTCCAAGCATCTGCCTCTAACCCTAGGAAGCTCTTTGCCACCTTCTCCTCCCTCCTGAATCCTCTTCCCCCTCCCCCCCTCCTCCCTCTCTGCAGATGACTTCGTCAACGATTTTGAAAAGAAGGTCGACGACATCCGATCCTCGTTTGCTAAGTCAAACGGCACCGCTGGTTCTGCTCACACTGCCCTACCCTGTGCTCTGACCTCTTTCTCCCCTCTCTCTCCAGATGAAATTTTGCGTCTTGTGATGGCCGGCCGCCCAACAACCTGCCCGCTTGACCCTATCCCCTCCTCTCTTCTCCAGACCATTTCCGGAGACCTTCTCCCTTACCTCACCTCGCTCATCAACTCATCCCTGACCGCTGGCTACGTCCCTTCCGTCTTCAAGAGAGCGAGAGTTGCACCCCTTCTGAAAAAACCTACACTCGATCCCTCCGATGTCAACAACTACAGACCAGTATCCCTTCTTTCTTTTCTCTCCAAAACTCTTGAACGTGCCGTCCTTGGCCAGCTCTCCCGCTATCTCTCTCTGAATGACCTTCTTGATCCAAATCAGTCAGGTTTCAAGACTAGTCATTCAACTGAGACTGCTCTTCTCTGTATCACGGAGGTGCTCCGCACTGCTAAAGCGAACTCTCTCTCCTCTGCTCTCATCCTTCTAGACCTATCGGCTGCCTTCGATACTGTGAACCATCAGATCCTCCTCTCCACCCTCTCCGAGTTGGGCATCTCCGGCGCGGCCCACGCTTGGATTGCGTCCTACCTGACAGGTCGCTCCTACCAGGTGGCGTGGCGAGAATCTGTCTCCTCACCACGCGCTCTCACCACTGGTGTCCCCCAGGGCTCTGTTCTAGGCCCTCTCCTATTCTCGCTATACACCAAGTCACTTGGCTCTGTCATAACCTCACATGGTCTCTCCTATCATTGCTATGCAGACGACACACAATTAATCTTCTCCTTTCCCCCTTCTGATGACCAGGTGGCGAATCGCATCTCTGCATGTCTGGCAGACATATCAGTGTGGATGACGGATCACCACCTCAAGCTGAACCTCGGCAAGATGGAGCTGCTCTTCCTCCCGGGGAAGGACTGCCCGTTCCATGATCTCGCCATCACGGTTGACAACTCCATTGTGTCCTCCTCCCAGAGCGCTAAGAACCTTGGAGTGATCCTGGACAACACCCTGTCGTTCTCAACTAACATCAAGGCAGTGGCCCGTTCCTAGGTTCATGCTCTACAACATCCGCAGAGTACGACCCTGCCTCACACAGGAAGCGGCGCAGGTCCTAATCCAGGCACTTGTCATCTCCCGTCTGGATTACTGCAACTCGCTGTTGGCTGGGCTCCCTGCCTGTGCCATTAAACCCCTACAACTCATCCAGAACGCCGAAGCCCGTCTGGTGTTCAACCTTCCCAAGTTCTCTCACGTCACCCCGCTCCTCCGCTCTCTCCACTGGCTTCCAGTTGAAGCTCGCATCCGCTACAAGACCATGGTGCTTGCCTACGGAGCTGTGAGGGGAACGGCACCTCAGTACCTCCAGGCTCTGATCAGGCCCTACACCCAAACAAGGGCACTGTGTTCATCCACCTCTGGCCTGCTCACCTCCCTACCACTGAGGAAGAACAGTTCCCGCTCAGCCCAGTCAAAACTGTTCGCTGCTCTGGCCCCCCAATGGTGGAACAAACTTCCTCACGACGCCAGGACAGCGGAGTCAATCACCACCTTCCGGAGACACCTGAAACCCCACCTCTTTAAGGAATACCTAGGATAGGATAAGTAATCCTTCTCACCCCCCCCCCTTTAAGATTTAGATGCACTATTGTAAAGTGACTGTTCTACTGGATGTCATAAGGTGAATGCACCAATTTGTAAGTCGCTCTGGATAAGAGCGTCTGCTAAATGACTTAAATGTAAATGTAAAAATGCCTGCTTAATAAAGGGGGGCAAACAACACCAAACGGAATTAGTGCCTGCTTAATAAAGGAGGGTGGGGGGGGGACAACAACACCAAACGGAATTAGTGCCTGCTTAATAAAGGGGGGGGTCAACAACTCCAAATGGAATTAGGGCCTGCTTAATAAAGGGGGGGGGGGGGGTGACAACAACACCAAATGGAATTAGGGCCTTTTTTTTATTTCACCTTTTTTTAACCAGGTAGGCAAGTTGAGAACAAGTTCTCATTTACAATTGCGACCTGGCCAAGATAAAGCAAAGCAGTTCGACAGATACAACGACACAGAGTTACACATGGAGTAAAACAAACATACAGTCAATAATACAGTATAAACAAGTCTATATACAATGTGAGCAAATTAGGTGAGAAGGGAGGTAAAGGCAAAAAAGGCCATGGTGGCAAAGTAAATACAATATAGCAAGTAAAACACTGGAATGGTAGTTTTGCAATGGAAGAATGTGCAAAGTAGAAATAAAAATAATGGGGTGCAAAGGAGCAAAATAAATAAATTAATTAAATACAGTTGGGAAAGAGGTAGTTGTTTGGGCTAAATTATAGGTGGGCTATGTACAGGTGCAGTAATCTGTAAGATGCTCTGACAGTTGGTGCTTAAAGCTAGTGATGGAGATAAGTGTTTCCAGTTTCAGAGATTTTTGTAGTTCATTCCAGTCATTGGTAGCAGAGAACTGGAAGGAGAGGCGGCCAAAGAAAGAATTGGTTTTGGGGGTGACTAGAGAGATATACCTGCTGGAGCGTGTGCTACAGGTGGGAGATACTATGGTGACCAGCGAGCTGAGATAAGGGGGGACTTTACCTAGCAGGGTCTTGTAGATGACATGGAGCCAGTGGGTTTGGCGATGAGTATGAAGCGAGGGCCAGCCAACGAGAGCGTATAGGTCGCAATAGTGGGTAGTATATGGGGCTTTGGTTACAAAATGGATTGCACTGTGATAGACTGCATCCAATTTGTTGAGTAGGGTGTTGGAGGCTATTTTGTAAATGACATCGCCAAAGTCGATGATTGGTAGGATGGTCAGTTTTACAAGGGTATGTTTGGCAGCATGAGTGAAGGATGCTTTGTTTGCCTGCTTAATAAAGGTGGGGGGTGACAACAAAACCAAATTAAATCAGGGCCTGCTTAATAAAGGGGGAGTGACAACAACACCAAATGGAATTAGGGCCTGCTTAATAAAGGGGGGGTAAACAACACCAAATGGAATTAGGGCCTGCTTAATAAAGGGGGTGACAACAACACCAAATGGAATTAGGGCCATCTTAATAAAGGGGGGATGACAACAACACCAAATGGAATTAGGGCCTGCTTAATAAAGGGGGGTGGGGTGACAACAACACCAAATGGAATTAGGGCCTGCTTAATAAAGGGGGTGACAACAACACCAAATGGAATTAGGGCCTGCTTAATAAAGGGGGGTGACAACAACAGCAAATGGAATTAGGGCCTGCTTAATAAAGGGGGTGACAACAACACCAAATGGAATTAGGGCCTGCTTAATAAAGGGGGTGACAACAACACCAAATGGAATTAGGGCCTGCTTAATAAAGGGGGGGGTGACAACTACAGCAAATGGAATTAGGGCCTGCTTAATAAAGGGGGTGACAACAACACCAAATGGAATTAGGGCCTGCTTAATAAAGGGGGTGACAACAACACCAAATGGAATTAGGGCCTGCTTAATAAAGGGGGTGACAACAACACCAAATGGAATTAGGGCCTGCTTAATAAAGGACTACTTCAGTTACGGTTAAGTCCTTCCAGTTCATTAAACGTAATCCTTATTAGGATGTAAGTAACATGGGCTTCAATGGGCCGGCCCTGGCCTAGGGGACTTGTGCCTATTGTGGTGGTGCGGGGGTTAATCCTGCCCCTGTGGTGTGTGTGTGTGTGTGTGTGTGTGTGTGTGTGTGTGTGTGTGTGTGTGTGTGTGTGTGTGTGTGTGTGTGTGTGTGTGTGTGTGTGTGTGTGTGTGTGTGTGTGTGTGTGTGTGTGTGTGTGTGTGTGTGTGTGTGTGTGTGTGTGTGTGTAGGGAGTCCCCAGGTCCACTCCTCCCCAGCCCTGAGGCAGTGGGCCCCTGAGTCCCTGTGACAAGCGTGGAGCCGCCTGCCTTTTGTGAATCAATCTGTCAGGGCTTTTCCCTCAGCCGGACGCACAGTAGCAGGGTCACTGGCAGCCATGTTAATACAGATGTAGATGCCAATAAGGCCTCTTAATCAGGACAAAAGAGGGAATGATTGACTTTTAAATAAGACATACGGCGGACCAGTTATTTTATTCTCCTCCATCTTCCTCCCCACTCTTTCTAGGCTAACTGATAGACAAATACCTTGGCCCTCTTTCAATACTTTGAAATAGCAACATTGTTTCATATCTTAAAATACTGATCTGACATGACTTGATTGGATTCGGTGGACCACTATTAGTGATACTATTGTATTTTGGCTGGGCGTTGCAAGCAGAGATAACGCAGTACAGTGCTCTCAGGTGGCTTGCGGTTTATAACAGGGTTTAGCACCTGACTATAACCTGTGTGAAACTCATTGAAGGTACCCAAGGGACCAACACACACACAGACAAATGTGTATGCGTAGACACACACTTTTGATGGAAAGAGCTTAAACATAAAACACAAGAGCTCATAACTGTTGTAGGGAGAGCGAGAGAGAGGGAGAGAGATAGAGACAGGGAGAGGGGGAGAGAGGAGAGGGTAGAGAGAGAAGGTAAGGGGTAGAGACAGAGAGTGAGCGAGAGAGAGGAGAGGGTGGAGAGAGAGGGGGAGAGAGGAGAGGGTAGAAAGAGAGAGGGGAGAGAGAGGAGTGGGTAGAGAGAGAGGGGGCAGAGAGAGAGAGAGAGAGAGAGAGAGAGAGAGAGAGAGAGAGAGAGAGAGAGAGAGAGAGAGAGAGAGAGAGAGAGAGAGAGAGAGAGAGAGAGAGAGAGAGATGGTGTTGGGTGAAAAACATCAACATTATAGAATCCATTTAAACAAACAGGTTAAAATTGGCAGAAAAACAGACACATTTCTTTCCACAGGGCCGTGGGGTGAGACAGGGATGCAGCGTAAGCCCCACCATCTTCAACACATACATCAACGAATTGGCGAGGGCACTAGAACAGACTGCAGCACCCGGCCTCATGCTACTAGAATCTGAAGTCTAATGTTTACTGTTTGCTGATGATCTGGTGCTTCTGTCTGCAACCAAGGAGGGCCTACAGCAGCACCTAGATCTTCTGCACAGATTCTGTCAGACCTGGGCCCCGACAGTAAATGTCAGTAACACATAAATAATGATGTTCCTAAAAAATTCCAGTTGCCAGGACCACAAATACAAATCTAATCAAAGTCTTTTGTCACGTGCGCTGAATACAACAGGTATTACAGTGAAATGCTTACTTACAGGCTCTAAGCAATAGTGCAAAAAAGGTAATAGGTGAACAATAGGTAGGTAAAGAAATAAAACAACAGTAAAAAGACAGATATACAGAGAATGACTTAAATGTAAATGTAAATGTAAATATACAGTAGCAAGGCTATAAAAGTAGCAAAGCTATATTCAGACACCGGTTAGTCAGGCTGATTGAGGTAGTATGTACATGTAGATATGGTTACAGTGACTATGCATATATAATGAACAGAGAGTAGCAGTAGCATAAAAGAAGGGTTCGCGGGTGGTGGGTGGGACACAATGCAGATAGCCTGGTTAGCCACTGTGCGGGAGCACTGGTTGGTCGACCCAATTAAGGTAGTATGTACATGAATATATAGTTAAAGTGACTATGCATATATGATAAACAGAGAGTAGCAGCAGCATAAAAAGATGGGTTGGGGGAAGGCACACAATGCAAAAAGTTCAGGTTGCCATTTGATTACCTGTTCAGGTGTCTTATGGCTTGGGGGTGAAAACTGTTGAGAAGCCTTTTTGTCCTAGACTTGGCACTCCAGTACCGCTTGTCATGCGGCATTAGAGAGAACACTCTAAGACTGGGGTGGCTGGCGTCTTTGACAATTTTTAGGGCCTTCCTCTGACACCGCCTGGTGAAGAGGTCCTGGATGGCAGGCAGCTTAGCCCCAGTGATGTACTGGGCTGTACGCACTATCCTCTGAAGTGCCTTGCGGTCAGAGGCCAAGAAACTACTGTACCATGCAGTGATGTAACCAGTCAGGATGCTCTCGATGTTGCAGCTGTAGAACCTTTTTGAGTCTTTTTAGTTTCCTGAGGGGGAATAGGCTTTGTCGTGCCCTCTTCACGACTGTCTTGTTGTGTTTGGACCATTCTAGTTTGTTGTTGACGTGGACACCAAGGAACTTGAATCTCTCAACCTGCCCCACTACAGCCCCGTCGATGAGAATGGGGGTGTGCTCGGCCCTCCTTTTCCTGTAGTCGACAATAATCTCCTTAGTCTTGGTTACGTTGAGGGAAATGTTGTTATTCTGGCACCACCCGGCCAGGTCTCTGACTTCCTCCCTATAGGCTGTCTCGTTGTTGTCGGTGATCAGACCTACCACTGTTGTGTCGTCTGCAAACTTAATGATGGTGTTGGAGTCATGCCTAGCCATGCAGTCATGGGTGAACAGGGAGTACAGGAGGGGAATGAGTATGCACCTCTGGGGAGCTCCAGTGTTGAGGATCAGTGTGGCAGATGTGTTGCTACCTACCCTCACCACCTGGGTGCGGCCTATCAGGAAGTCAAGGATCCAGTTGCAGAGGGAGGTGTTTAGTCCCAGGATCCTTAGCTAAGTGATGAGCTTTGAGGGTGGTCTGCTTGAAACATGTTGGTATTACAGACTTAGTCAGGGACATGTTGAAAATGTCAGTGAAGACACCTGCCAGTTGGTCAGCACATGCCTGGAGCACACGCCCTGGTAATCCATCTGGCCCCGCAGCCTTGTGAATGTTGACGTGTTTAAAGGTATTACTCATGTCGGCTACAGAGAGTGTGGTCACACAGTCGTCCAGAACAGCTGATGCTTTCATGCAGGCCTCAGTGTTGCTTGCCTCGAAGCAAGTGTAGAAGTGATTTAGTTCATCTGGTAGGCTCGTGTCACTGGGCTGCTCGCGGCTGTGCTTCCCTTTGTGGTCTGTAATAGTTTGCAAGCTCTAGAGCACACAAACAAGTTATGTGAACGAGCTGAGAGACAAGGCAAGAATGGCCTTCTATGCCATCAAAAGAAACATCAAATTGGACATATCAAATAAGATCTGGCTAAAAAATACTTGAATCAGTTATATAACCTAATGCCCTTTGTGGTTGTGAGGTCTGGGGTCCACTCACCAACCAATAATTTATACAATAGGACAAACACCAGAATTCTGCAAAAATATCCTCTGTGTACAACGTAAAACACCAAATAATGCTTGCAGAGCAGAATTAGGCCGATACCCACTAATTATCCAAGTCCAGAAAAGATATGTGATTCTCAAACCTTCCATAACAAAAGCCCAAGCAAGCTGGTCCTGGGGCTCTGTTCACAAACAGAAACAGACCCCACAGAGACCCAAGACATCAACACAATTAGACCCACCCAAATCATGAGAAAACAAAAAGATCATTACATGACACATTGGAAAGAATTGAAAAAACAGAGCATACTAGAATGCTATTTGGCCCTAAACAGAGAGTACACCGTGGCAGAACACCTGACCACTAAGACTGACCCAAACTTAAGGAAAGCTTTGACTATGTACAGACTTAGTGAGCATAGCCTTGCTATTGAGAAAGGCCGCAGAGGGCAGACCTGGCTCTCAGGAGTAGACAGGCTATGTGCACACTGCCAACAAAATTGAGGTGGAAACTGAGCTGTAATTCCTATCCTCCTGCCAAACGTATGACCATATTAGAAACACATATTTCCATCAGATTACACAGATCCACAAAGAATTCTAAAACAAACCCAATTTTGACAAACTCCCACATCTACTGGATGAAATACCACAGTGGGCATCACAGCAGCAAGATTTGTGACCTTTTGTCACAAGAAAAGGGCAGTGAAGAACAAACACCATTACAAATACAACCCATATTTATGTTAATATATTTTTCCTTTTGTACTTTAACTACAGTATTTGCACATAATATGACATCTGAAATGTAATGTTTACTGTTCATTTTTATTTGTTTATTTCACTTTTGTTTATAATATACCTCACTTGGTTTGGCAATGTTAGCATATGTTTCCCATACCAATAATGCCTCTTGAATTGAATTGCATTGAAATTGAGAGAAAGAGAAAGAGAGAGAGAAGAGGAGTAACAGAGACAAACAGACAGAGGTAAACCAACAGCTAGCCCTCTGTAACGTTACGATGATGGTGAATATTCAGATCCTCAATACCCGCTTTCCAACGGAGCACAGGCATAGGAGAAAAAGATAAGTTGGAAAGTGCATTCAGAAGTCTCAATTCTCGACTTCATTAGACAGCATAGAACACAATCAGCTGCGGATACTAAGAAATGGTTTGGTGGCAAAGTAATCAAGCCCAGAGTGGGCAAGCTGGGTTATGAATGCCACTGAATCCAAATGAATCAACACGGACAACAGGCACAATGGCCCTAGATTAGTGCCTGCCCCCATATTAACAGCCCTCGTTTAACACTATTTAAGCAGACAGAAATCCCCAAGTTTCTAAATTGGAAATTAATTCCCTCAGGTACTTCTCTCATATGAGAAAAGTTGAAATGCATTTGATCTGCCCTAATTTCAATTAATTAGTGGCGATGACTGTTGGAGGAGCCCCTGAGGGCGGGGAAAGTGGGCTGAGGGACCCGAGGAGGATCACATTGGGAAAGTATAGAAAGTGGTATCAATAAACTGCTGGAGACTCATTATTTCGCTAAATGGCTCTCCCAAATTTGCCACATTTTAACACAGGACTGGAGCCTAATTACTGGTCACAGCATCCATTACAAACCCCTCCCCCCTCCTTCACTTCCTCTATCCATCTCTCCCTCCTTTCCTCCATCCCTCCCTCCCTGTCCACAGTGGAATATGTTAATGACTGCTCCGCTGGCTACTGTTAAATTAGAGCCAAGTGTGTGTGTGTGTGTGTGTGTGTGTGTGTGTGTGTGTGTGTGTGTGTGTGTGTGTGTGTGTGTGTGTGTGTGTGTGTGTGTGTGTGTGTGTGTGTGTGTGTGTGTGTGTGTGTGTGTGTGTGAGTGAGTGAGTGAGTGAGTGAGTGAGTGAGTGAGTGAGTGAGTGAGTGAGTGAGTGAGTGAGTGAGTGAGTGAGTGAGTGAGTGAGTGAGTGAGTGAGTGAGTGAGTGTGTGAGTGAGTGAGTGAGTGAGTGAGTGTGTGTGTGTGTGTGTGTGTGAGTGAGTGAGTGAGTGAGTGAGTGAGTGAGTGAGTGAGTGAGTGAGTGAGTGAGTGAGTGAGTGAGTGTGTGTGTGTGTGGGGGAGTCGTCAACACACAAACTTGCATTAACAACAAACTTGCCATAAAGTAAAGATTGGGGAAACTTGGTCGGTGCAATAACAGTGAATTGATAGGGACATGGAAACGGCTCTGAGCAATGTCTATTTTCACCTAAACATTGTGGGAAATGGAAGAAAAGTGGCCTGAAAACCCTCTGTATTGCGAACAACGCTAGCTAGGGTATCAAACATGGCTAGCTAGGCTCTCACCAAACAACGGGCCTGCAGTTTATTCAAGATGGCACCTCTGGGTTGGACATGCCTCCTGCCCATACCCATTCCTGCTGTATAATGTCTGATAGGCAATTATCATCTCAATACAGTGTCTTTACAGAGTCGTGGCCAAGTACATACATTAATACATTATTTCATAGTTTCATAGTTTACTTTCTATGAGGGGCAGTGTTTCATTTCATTTTCATGGTAATGCATGCTACAAATGTGTCCACCGAGGAGGTGACAAAAGTGGTACAAACAGGTGAAAAGTTTACAAGGCTCAACTCGACAGGTGTCATGGTGGAGATGAGCAACACCGTTGGCTGTCAGTGTTCAGGAGAGAAAATATCACGAAGTCAGCAGGTGGCTAATGAGAGACAAGAAATTGTGTGTTCTGTCCTGTCCTATCCTCTGGCAATTAGGCCCCATTCAGTGGAAACCAGTCAGAGGACAGGAGAGGAGAGATGCTGTACAAAAGGCAACAGCAGTGAGAGGCTACTGGAGCTGGGGGGTTTTCTATTCTCAACAGCCCCACTGAAAAGCATAGAGGCAAGATAGATATAGTGAAATAAGAGGGGGGGGGCTCAGATAAAAAAAATAAGTATCTAATCATGGCAGATGATGTGCTTCTAATGGGGGAGCCACACTGAGTGGGTTGTGCTCTGCTACTCTGAGACCCATCATGGAGGAGGAATAAAACCAGTCAATAAAGCCCATGTCTGTGGTCCAGGCAGGGGGGAGAGGGGATATGGACACAGTCTGGGCCCAGGCTTTACAGATGAATCCATGTGTTCCCACTCCCACAACCATGAATAAGAGAAGTGGTGCCAAAGAGAGGGCCAAGGGGAGTGTGTAAGTGCACAACACGAACATAAGGCAGGCAGAGCTTTCTGTTTGGGGGTTTTGTTCTGTAGGCCACACTTGTAGTAAAAGCATGAGACGGACACTAGACTTGCATGGAGGTTTGGGTGAATAAATATTAGCCTAATGACACACAAGAGCTCTTAGCACACAGACACACGTCTTGTCACTCATCCCTCTAATGTCAGACCTGGGGAAGTAAGGTGTGTGCCTGTGTGTGTGTGTGTGTGTGTGTGCGTGTGCGCGTGTGTGTTTGTGTTGGGGCTGGGGAGCAGACAGGACTCTTTACCTCCCGGGGTTTTCATTATCCCTGTAACCATTCTCTAAAATGGAGGTCATATCAGGTGCCATTTCCACAACCCACCTCTCCTCTTCCAAATGCACAATTTTCCACAAATGACACCCGCATGACACACACATGATGCGTTAGCAATACAAACACTGCTGAAATGCAGCGTTCACCTTCCACAGTGGTTTAACAGCAGCAAACAGACAAACAGACAATCCAATAACATAGACCCTGCTTTAAAAATGTAGTTTCTCCTGAGAAATGGGGAGTTGAGCGATTCTGTTTTCCATTGCTATGAATTTCCCTGCTCGGTTGAGAAGCAGTCTAGAAGTAATTTGAGATGTTTACGTTGATGTTCCTGAAGGAAAGAAAGAGCTTAAATGTAATTGTATTCCTCTGCTCGTTGATGTTCCTGAAGGAAAGAAAGAGCTTAAATGTAATTGTATTCCTCTGCTCGTTGATGCTGATGGATTTATCAGTGGTTCGTACATTGCCTTTCTGTGTAGTGTCACACTCACGCCTTATTTTACCACTTTAAAAGCGACATAATTACACTACTTTTGAAATAATATTTTTCTTACCACAAATTACTCAAGTTAAATATAAACGCTGACATATCTTTTTGTGAACTCGATATGCTTTAGTTCTAGAGCTTTTACCCAAGTCACGACAAATTCTCTGGTCAGTGACTCAAAACCTTTATCTGAGCAGGTATGCCCCATGGAGAAATAAAATATCTTAAACCAAAAACACATGAGGGAATAACCAATACACATTTAGTTTTGAACGCTCTCACATCAGAATCATAAAGATCAATCAAACTCATAGTGTTACAGTCCGACTCCACTCAGTAACTCTAACTGACTCCGTTTGGACTAGATGTTCAGCGATTCGACAACAACACTGATAAATCATATTGATAAACGAAACAAAAGTTAAAACTCTGCTTCTCCAAAATGTAAATGTCGTTGGGTACCGTCAGACATCTGTAGGCCTCAGCTGTTCAATAGCTGGTCAGGGTCAACCCAACATGTGGAAATTCCTGCCTGTATGCAGACAAAAGAGGCAACAGATGTTTATTACTGTTACTGTTACTGTGTGTGTGTGTGTGTGTGTGTGTGTGTGTGTGTGTGTGTGTGTGTGTGTGTGTGTGTGTGTGTGTGTGTGTGTGTGTGTGTGTGTGTGTGTGTGTGTGTGTGTGTGTGTGTGTGTGTGTGTGTGTGTGTGTGTGTGTGTGTGTGTGTGTGTGTGTGTGTGTGTGTGTGTGTGTGTGTGTGTGTGTGCATGCCGCCTGTAAACAACCATAGCGTCAAACACACCAGCAGCATCCCTGCTGAAGGCTTCTCCTTCTCGCCATCTGGATAATGGATCGTTCACCATAGTAAAGAAATAGGGGAAATGTGTCATAATGGACCGCTTCCTGAAAACGGGATGGCGTGCACCTTCATCTGTTCCTTCTCTTTATTTGCGTGCGTGGCAAGGACCTGTCAAGATGATTATGAAAGAGGCATTATAGGTGGGGATTACGCATCATTGTGCAACGGGGGATGATCAATGTGCCCAGGTTTTTAGCTGAATGCTGTTAAGAGCTGAATTCATCACAACCATTACACAGGTGCTGCTACACACTCAAAGACAATATCTGTGAGATGCTCACTGACACACACTGTCACATTCATACACCAACATGGTAATATACTGATACATGACACACATTCACTCCAATGCAGTTATTCACATACAGCTTTTCACTCAAATACATTCACAGACACACACACATACACACACTCTCTCACAAACACACACACTCTCTCTCACAGACACACACACACACAATCACTCATGGACACACACATTTGGTTTACTATCATTGTGGGGACCAAACAATTTATTCCCATTCAAAATCCCAATTTCCCTAACCCCTAGCCCTTAACCTTAACCTAACCTTAACCTTAACCGTAACCCCTAACCCTAACTCCCAATCCTAATTCTTACCCTAACCCTAAATTCTAACCCTAACCCTAAACCTAACCCCTAAGCCTAAAATAGCCCTTTTTGTTGTGGGGACCTGCGAAATGTCCCCGCTTGTCTGAATGTCCCTTGGTTTACTATCCTGGTCAGGACGTCTGGTCCCCACACACACAATCATATTCTGAGTGTTTTCCTTGGTATGACTGTGTAAAAACAAGGACAGAGAGATAGAGGGACAGACAGAGAGACCAGTTCAGCCTTCACCTCAACAACACAGCAGGAGCAGAACTGACTGTAGCCTCTCTCTGGCCCTCCAGAAACAACTACATTCTCTCCAGTCATTTAGCCAGCACCATTGTCTTCTAGCTAATGGGACTGTGTATCTCTTCTCCCCTCCTTCTCCTTTCCTCCCTCACTCCTTCCCTCTCGCTCTCTCTCCCTTTCACTCTCTGATGGCTTTCTCAACCTCTCCTTGTGCATTATGTAGATAACCCGGGGACGATATATATCCCGGGTGGGTCAAACCCAGGTCGCAATCACACACTGTGACAGAGGCAGCCAATCCCCGTAAATCAGAGCTAGGAGGGGAGCAACGGGGGTGTCGCCTGGGGGGAACGGTGAAGGGGGGATATGGGACAAGGGCCCCATGGAGTGTTCACGGAGTGCCTGTAAGACAATTGCGTAGACCAGGGGAGGCAGGGACATGCCTGGGGGAGCGAGGCAGCCAAGGGGGGACGCTTTGATCGCTGAGGAAGGAAATAGGGTGAAGAGAAAATGGACTGAGTGTGTGAGGTGAACGGGTGTACTGAGGCGTAGAACTCTGACAAACAATATCTAGGAGAGGAGAGGAGAGGAGAGGAGAGGAGAGGAGAGGAGAGGAGAGGAGAGGAGAGGAGAGGAGAGGAGAGGAGAGGAGAGACGAGGAGAGGAGAGGAGAGGAGAGACGAGGAGAGGAGAGGAGAGGAGAGGAGAGGAGAGGAGAGGAGAGGAGAGGAGAGGAGAGGAGAGGAGAGGAGAGGAGAGGAGAGGAGAGGAGAAGTGTCTTGTGGGAAGAAAACCAGATGCAAAAGCACACAGCGCACACAGAAAGTTCTTTATCTCCGTCATTACAATGAGCACATTCTGGTCGCTTGCAAATATTAGAGTATGTTGTTTTCAGACACTTGATCAGAACGTGAATGGAAACAGAATCACATTAGACAGACTAGCTATACAACACATGCTGGGGTTCACAGTGCCAAAGATTTCATACAGACAGGAAGTTTATTTGTAGGGTTTCCCCATAGACATATGTATGGTCTGCTGATTTTGTGATTTAGGCCTGGGTTACTCCTCACTCGCTTTCTCTACCCTCTCATATCTTTCTTTCTCTCTCTGCCCCCCCCCTCCAATCTCTCTCTCTCTCTCTCTCTCTCTCTCTCTCTCTCTCTCTCTCTCTCTCTCTCTCTCTCTCTCTCTCTCTCTCTCTCTCTCTCTCTCTCTCTCTCTCTCTCTCTCTCTCTCTCTCTCTCTCTCAAATGCTACTGACTAATGAGTGGCTGGTGTTCTTTAATGCAGCAGATTAATACTAAGCCTCTGCTGTGCTGTGACAATACTCAGAGCAAACCCACAGAGTGAATGTGACAGGTGTGCACAGCCTGTTTTACTCACCTGGAGGCAGGTGTGTGTGTGTGTGTGTGGGGGGGGGGGGGGCGGTCTGCGCATGTGTGTATATCAAAGTAAGAAATTATTATACCAAATCAAATTAAATGAAATTGTATTGATCACATACACATGACTAGCAGATGTTAATGCGAGTTTAGCGAAATGCTTGTGCTTCTAGTTCTGACAGTGCAGTAATATCTAACAAATAATCTAACAATTCCCCAACAACTACCTAATACACACAAATCTAAAGGGGTGAATGAGAATATGTACATATACACCAGGCTATTCTTTCAAAAATTCAAGCACTGGATAAGGGTCTTTTTGAGAAGGTGAACATTGACATTTCTCATAGCAGGTGAAAAAAGCAGAGCGAGGATGCTTTTGTCATGGACTAGTACTTGTGCCTCCATTAGCAATCTATAGTCAGACAATGAGTCTGAGGGGGGGGGGGGCAGTTAACTGTTACTTAGTAGTAGGTTGGGTGTAAGAGGCTGAACATCGAGAGCAGCCTAGGGCATGCTGAAGACCTGAGGAGAGATGAGAGGAAGGGGTGATTAGAGGAGGGGACGGGGAGTGAGAAGGTTTTGAAAGTGAGTTTGTGTGCTTCCTCTATGATCCTGTCACTCTAAGACACACTGGTGTGTCCTCTCTAGGCTAAACAACCTTCACCACCACCTTCAACACCTACACAACCTCCACCACCACCACCTTCACCACCACTTCCTTCAACACCACCACCTTCAACACCGACACAACCTCCACCACCACCACCTTCACAACCTCCACCACAACCACCTTCACTACCACCACATTCACAACCTTCACCATCACCTTCAACACCACCACCTTCAACACCTACACAACCTCCACCACCACCACTTTCACCACTTTCACCACCACCACCTTCAACACCACCATCACCTTCAACACCATCACAACCTCCACCACCCATCTTCACTACCAATTCCTCCAACACCATCACCTTCAACACCACCACCACCTTCACAACCTCCACCACCACCACCTTCTACACCACCACAACCATTACCTTCAACACCACCACCTTTACAACCTCCACCTCCACCACCACCACCTTCACCACCACTTCCTTCAACACCACCACCTTCAAAACCACCACCACAACACCACAACCACCTTCACCTCCACCACCACCACCTTCATCCAGAGCGATCGAAACAGCACCCCTCTGTCTCAGTAT
The DNA here is from genome assembly GCF_021184085.1 of Oncorhynchus gorbuscha. NCBI lineage: Eukaryota > Metazoa > Chordata > Actinopteri > Salmoniformes > Salmonidae > Oncorhynchus > Oncorhynchus gorbuscha. Next base: position 56,766,915 of record NC_060191.1, read on the forward strand.
GTGTAGCATATCTATCTGAGGCTGTCTGGTCAGAAAGGGTATGACATGTTTTCCTCTTGTAGCATTGAATACAAGGGAAGCCAGTGAGCATTTGGCCTAAAAAAATAAAAATAATAATAATAATAATAATAGCCAATCAGCAATGAGCGAAACTGATTGAGCTCAGCTGTGAATGATCCTGGCACACCCCCCAAAAAAGTGTGAAGGGAAACAAGTTTGGATTTGGCTTCAATGCGTCTCGTTGTGTTGTTGTCCTCTGGTGGCTAGCTAGTTAGCTAAAATCGTCCCTTTCCTAATTTAGCCATAGATGGAGATGTGGACTTTACTTAATTCTCAGTACTGATTATATCGCAATTCTGATCCATCCGTAAATTCATGCATTGTGCCCCGGCCTGAGAGGATGGAAGTTCAACATGCAGCTAGATGTAGTATGCTAATGTGAACTAGTTGGTTTGGCGTATTGTTGCCCATGAAAGGAAGTTAGGCTAGCGAGCAAGTATTTTAGCCAGGTAGCCTAGGACAACAAAAACTAAAAGCGTGTACTGTATGACATAGTCATGGACTGTTTAGACAACATGAAAGAGGAGGGTGGTATTGGTGTTTATATCATGACACAAGGCGGGACCCAGATGCAGACACAGGAGGCAGATGGTTGGCGTTTAAGATGTTTAATAAATCCAAAGGGAATAGACAAGAGAATGGTTGTGGACAGGCAAAGGGTCAAAACCAGTTCAGGAGAATGGCAGAATGGCAGAATGGTCAAAGCGGACGGGCATGGAGTCCAGAAAACAAGCAAGGGTCAGAACTGGGAGGACTAGCAAAAGGAGAAAAGGCAAAGCAGGAAAACGGGAAAACTGCTGGTAGGATTGGACATACAAGACGAACTGGCCCAGAGATACAGGAAACACAGGGATAAATACACTGGACCAGAGAGACAGGAAACACAGGGATAAATACACTGGGGAAAACAAGCAACACCTGGAGGGGGTGGAGACAATAACGAGGTCAGGTGAAACAGATCAGATGTGATCAGTTTCTCTACAAGTAGGGTGAGTCAACACATTTTTTCGACATGAAGGTGCACACCATCCCGTTTTTAGGAAGCGGTCCATTATGACACATTTCCCCTATTTTTTTACTATGGTGAACGATCCATTATCCAGATGGCGAGAAGGAGAAGCCTTCAGCAGGGATGCTGCTGGTGTGTTTGACGCTATGGTTGTCTACAGGCGGCATGCACACACACACACACACACACATATTTAGCTTACGTTGATTGGACTATATTGTTTTTGGTATATTTTAGTTGTCACTGTTTTAGACTAAGCAGAGGTGATTAGATTATGTTGAAATGTTGAAATTGAAATGATGCTGGAATAGTGGAGGCAGCTCCTGTTTTCTTTGCAACTTGTGGTAAATCTCTGTGACTCTAAACCAATAATTGATTAGAAAACGGCGTAAACATTACAGTGCATGACCATGCTGCAGGTCATGGAACTGTTTGTTACATGCCATATGTTTTGTTAACTTCACTGGACAGATGTTGTTGTACGGTTTTGTAATAAAACAAAGGTGTGGATGAATTTATTCTGCCACTGTGTCTTCTTATTGTCTCGACCTTTATATCATGGTGTCAAGTCAAAGGAACTTAAAGGTTTTAGAGCAAACAACACAATTATCACAACACATAGGTTTTCATTGGCAAGATTAGCAAATTTAGGGATGACATGCCAGCAACAAACGCTGACACTACACATCCAAGTATAGCGGACCAAATTATGAAAGACAAGAATTGTACTTTTGAATTCCGTAAAGTCAGTCTGGAAGAGGATTTTAAAAAAGTGTCTATCAACAAAGACAAGCCACCGGGGTCTGACAATCTGGATGGATAATGACTGAGGATAATAGCGGACGATATTGCCACATCTTCAATTTAAGCCTACTAAAGAGTGTGTGACCTCAGGCCTGGAGGGAAGCTAAAGTCATTCTGCTACCCAAGAATAGTAAAGCCCCTTTTACTGGTTCAAATAGCCCACCAATCAGCCTGTTACCAACCTTTAGTAAACTCCTGGAAAAAATGGTGTTTGACCAGATACAATGCTATTTCACTGTATACAAATTGGGAAGAGAATTTCAGCTTGCTTATAGGGAAGGACCCTCAACAAGCACAGCACTTACACAAATGAATGATGAATGGCTGAGAGAAATTGATGATAAAATGATTGTGCGGTCTTGTTACAGACTGACTACACTACTCGTGTCACGTGTGCGAGCATTGCAAAATACATTTCGAAGTCTATATTATCAAGTTATTACACCCACACTGCTCGCGTATGCCAACGAGCGTCTGCGTCGCCAACGAGTGTCTGCGTCGCCAATGAGCGTCTGCGTCGCCAACGAGCGTCTGCGTCGCCAACGAGCGTCTGCGTCGCCAACGAGCGTCTGCGTCGCCAACGAGCGTCTGCGTCGCCAACGAGCGTCTGCGTCGCCAACGAGCATCTGCGTCGCCAACGGCTGAAATGGAAGTCAGTTCTATTTGTGACGCAGATCGCGCTGCAAGTCCTGCCTCTGCAATCTCCTCATTGGTTTATTGAAGCAGGTACCCACGTGCCATCGCCTCATTGGTAATATCCACGTGGGTGACTGAAAGGTGAACGAGGTCAGTGGAGGTAATGCACCTAATTTATGAAAGTTGCCAATTGTAATATGAAATCAAGAGAAGAAAAAGCCTGGAAGGAAGACAGATGACTAGAAACGATTCGGTTGACCGTTTTATGTGTGGATTAATTGGTGGAGTAGAGGACCTTGTGCACTTCAGGTAAAATAACAACTCAATGTTTATATCCCAGGACAAATTATCTAGCAGTAGCAATTGCCATAAATGTTTAATGCTTTTTGACCTGTCCCCAAATTAATAGAATTGGTTCAGAGTTTGCTTTGATATTTTAACCTGCATGTCGTGATCGCGTTTGGTGTGGGGGGACAAAATACATGTATCCACGATGACGTACGATGGCGCACGCACACAGCCGGTATGGGTTCCGTGTTAGACTTCAGTTCAGTTTTTTACATTGTCGATCATAGTCTGCTGCTGGAAAGACTTATGTGTTATGGCTTTACACCCCTTGCTATAATGTGGATAAAGAGTTACTTGTCTAACAGAACACAGAGGGTGTTCTAATGGAAGCCTCTCAAATATAATCCAGTCAGAATCAGGAATTCCCCAGGGTAGCTGTTTAGGCCCCACTTTGAGTAAAGCCAGAGTGTCTATGTATGCGGATGACTCAACACTATACACGTCAGCTACTACAGCAACTGAAATGACTGCAACTCTCAACAAAGAGCTGTAGTTAGTTTCAGTGTGGGTGACAAGGAATAAGTTATCTCTAAATATTTCTAAAACTAAAAGCATTGTATTTGGAACAAAACACACACTAAACCCTAAACCTCAACTAAATCTTGTAATAAATAATGTGGAAATTGAGCAAGTTGAGATGACTACTCTGCTTGGAATAACACTACATTGTAAACTGTTATTGTAAAAACATATTGATGCAGTAGTAGCTAAGATGGGGAGAAGTCTGTCTTTAATAAAGCGATGCTCAACCTTCTCAACAACATTATCAAAAAGGCAGGTGCCACAGGCCCTAGTTTTGTTGCACCTTGACTACTGTTCAGTCGTGTGGTCATGTGCCACAAAAAAGGATTTAGGAAAATTGCAATTGGCTCAGAACAGGACAGCACAGCTGGCCCTTAGATGTACACAGAAACCTAATATTAAGAATATGCATGTCAATCTCTCCTGGCTGAAAGTGGAGGAATTGACATGTTGAATGCATCGGACACCCATGCCTGCCCCACAAGACATGCCACAAGATGTCTCTTCACAGTCCCCAGAACAGACTATGGGAGGCACACAGTACTACATAAAGCCATGACTTCATG